>NC_134360.1:78942872-79125372 GCF_048569485.1 Anomaloglossus baeobatrachus
GTGAGAGCAGGTCTGGACGGTCCGGAAGATGCCACGGCATCTCCACGGACAGTTGGATCAGGTCCGGATACCAAGCTCGCCTGGGCCAGTCCGGTGCAATGAGGATGACTTGACGGCCCTCCATTCTGATCTTGCGCAGGACTCTGGGCAAGAGAGCTAGAGGGGGAAACACGTAGGACAGACGAAACTGGGACCAGTCTTGAACCAGAGCGTCCGCGGCGAAGGCCTGAGGATCGTGGGAGCGAGCCACGTAAACCGGACCCTTGTTGTTGTGACGGGATGCCATTAGGTCCACGTCTGGAGTGCCCCATTTGCGACAGATTGACTGAAACACTGCCGGGTGCAGGGACCACTCGCCACCGTCCACGGATTGACGGCTGAGATAATCTGCCTCCCAGTTTTCTATGCCAGGGATGTGGACTGCGGATATGGTGGACTTGGAGTCCTCCGCCCATTGAAGGATGCGATGGACCTCCAACATTGCCAGGCGGCTGCGTGTCCCGCCTTGGTGATTGATGTAGGCAACCGCTGTCGCGTTGTCCGATTGGACTCGAATGTGCCTGCTAGAGAGCTAGAAGCACAGCTCTGGTTTCCAGCACATTGATTGAAAGGGCTGACTCAGACGGAGTCCAAGTGCCCTGAGCTCTGTGGTGGTGATGTACCGCTCCCCAGCCGGATAGGTTGGCATCCGTGGTGAGAATCACCCAGAACGGAGCCAGGAAGGAGCGCCCTTGGGACAGGGAGAGGAGTCGAAGCCACCACTGAAGAGAGCTCCTGGTCCGTGGCGACAGAGCCACTAACCTCTGTAAGGAGGAAGGCCGCTTGTCCCAACAGCGGAGGATGTCCAGCTGCAGAGGACGCAGATGGAACTGGGCAAAGGGAACCGCCTCCATGGAAGCCACCATTTGACCCAGCACCTGCATCAGGCGCCTGAGGGAATAACGGCGGGGCCTCAGGAGAGAGCGCACCGCTAGCCGGAGAGACTGCTGTTTGATTAAGGGCAACTTCACAAGTGCCGGCAAAGTCTCGAACTGCATCCCTAGGTACGTGAGACTGAGTCGGAGTCAGAGTGGATTTGTGAAGATTGACAATCCACCCGAATTGGGCTAGGGTGGCGAGAGTGAGCGAAACACTCCGCTGACAGTCTGCGCTGGATGGACCCTTGACCAGAAGGTCGTCCAGGTAAGGGAGCACTGCCAACCCCTGGAGGTGCAGGACCGCAATCACTGCCGCCATGACCTTGGTGAATACCCGAGGGGCCGTGGCTAACCCGAAGGGGAGAGCCACGAATTGGAAATGATCCTCTATCGCAAAACGTAACCAACGCTGATGTGACACTGCGATTGGCACATGTAGATAGGCATCTCTGATGCCTATGGACGCCAGGAACTCCCCTTGGGTCATAGAGGCAATGACTGATCACAGGGACTCCATGCGAAAATGCTGCACCCGAACATGCTTGTTGAGAAGCTTGAGATCCAGGATGGGCCGGAAGGTACCGTCCTTTTTTGGAACTAGGAAGAGATTTGAGTAAAAACCTCTGAACCGTTCCTGAGCGGGAACTGGGACAATCACTCCGTTTGCCTGCAAGGACGCCACAGCCTGCGAGAAGGCGGCGGCCTTGGAGCAGGGGGGGGGGGGGAGTTGAGAGAAAAAATCTGTTTGGAGGGCTGGAAGAGAATTCTATCCTGTAGCCGTGAGATATGATGTCTCTCACCCACTGATCGGAGACTTGCTTTAACCAAGCGTCGCCAAAGTGGGAGAGCCTGCCACCGACTAAGGACGTGGTTGGAGCGGGCCGAGAGTCATGAGGAAGCTGCCTTAGTGGCAGAACCTCCTGCAGTCTTCTGCGGACGCGCTTTTGGGCGCCAGTTGGATTTCTGATCCTTGGCTGAGTTAGCGGACGAGGCGGAAGGCTTAGAGGATGACCAGTTGGAGGAACGAAAGGAACGAAACCTCGATTGATTCCTACCCTGGGCGGGTTTCCTGGTCTTGGTTTGTGGCATGGAAGTACTCTTCCCGCCAGTAGCTTCTTTAATTATTTCATCCAGCTGTTCACCAAACAGCCGTGAACCAGCAAAAGAGAGCCCAGCAAGAAACTTCTTGGAAGAAGCATCTGCCTTCCACTCTTGAAGCCACAAGACCCTGCGGATAACGAGGGAATTAGCTGAAGCCACCGCAGTGCGGTGGGAAGCCTCCAGCATGGCAGACATGGCATAAGATGAAAAAGCTGAAGCCTGAGCAGTTAAGGTAACCATCTCAGGCATAGATTCCTTGGTGAGGGAATGCATCTCCTCTAGAGAAGCAGAGATGGCTTTGAGGGCCCACACTGCTGCAAAAGTCAGGGAAAACGCGGCCCCCACAGCTTCATACACAGATTTGGCCAGAAGGTCAATCTGACGGTCAGTGGAATCCTTAAGTGAGGTGCCGTCAGCCACCGACACAACGGTCCGGGCTGAGAGCCTAGACACCGGGGGGTCTACCTTTGGGGAGTGAGACCACTCCTTGACCACCTCAGGTGGAAATGGAAACCAGTCATCAGAACCACGCTTTGGAAAGCGTTTGTCAGGGCAGGCCCTGGGTTTGGTCACAGCGGTCTGAAAACTGGAGTGGTTAAAGAACACACTCTTCACTCTCTTAGGCGAGGTAAACTGATGTTTTTCTGCCAAAGAGAGTTGCTCCTCTGACACTGGCGGATTCAGATCCAGCACAGAATTATTTTTTTTTTTTTTAAATCAGATACTTTTTTATTAAAACAGAATACATACAACAGAATAACAAATCGGCATCCAAGTTAAATTTATCACATCTATTACCCCTTTAACTCCCCCTCCCGCCCCCCTCCCCCACCCTGGCAGCAACACTTCTCCCCGATACTACATCCCATTTAGTACACACTTAGGATACCCTTCAACTGTAGTATAGCAACCATCCCGTTGTGCAGGAGGAACAACTAGTAACACAAATAAAACAAAACATACACATCAGAGGTCTCAGACGGCTATCCCGGTCCCAGACCAGTTTATTGGTCCATCACTCGTCTTATTCGCATTGCAGCCAAGGAGACCATAGCTTCTCAAACATTTTAACATTCCCCCTTCTTTCATACACTCCCCGTTCCAGCTGAAGAATACATTTCACCCTTTTAATGTACTCTCCCCTGGTCGGGGGGTCTTTTTTAATCCAGGACCTGGCGATTAGCTTTCTTGCCGCATACAGCAGCCTAGCAATGACAATTTTCATAGTATTTTCCACCCCAAGCTCCTCAACATATCCCAATAGGCATAGCACTGGTTCCCTGGGGAGGACACACCCATATGTTCTTCCTATCTTGTGGATAACCTTAGTCCAAAAGGAGACCAGTCTCGGACAAGACCACATCATGTGAAAAATACCTGCGTCAGATCCCTGACACCTTGGACACTCCGAATTCCTTTTCAACCCCATTTTAAACATCAGTAAGGGAGACCTATATACCCGGTGAATCACGTATAGGCGAGACAGTCTGGCCGGTTCGCTCATGGAAAGTTTAGGGACATACTCCAGGATACTCTCCCACACCTCCTCCGTTATCGGCCCAACTTCCTCCTCCCATTTAGATTTAGTTTTAATTGGGTATTCTAAAAGAAAGGTATGTAGTATATCTTTATACGTGCCAGAAATAATCCCTTTAGTGCTTCCTCCGCCCTTACACACATACTCAAATACCAGGTCAGTCTGTATGGCCACACTTTGTTTAGCCGCTTGGGCTGCAATCGCATGTTTTAATTGTCTGTAGTGGAGCCAGCCGGACGCCGGTAACAAACTCACTCTGTAACTGCGGGAACGATTTCACAATTCCCCTGTCCAATATCTGATGCATGTATATCACACCCTTGCGTCTCCACTCCTCAATATTCCCCATTTTCTGAATCTCCGGGAGATTACTGTTATCCCAGATAGGTGTAAACTTAGTTAACCGGGTCACCCCTCTCACCCTTTTCAGCCTATCCCAGGTCTTATTTATAAGTGCCATTGTAGGAGATGTTCTACCCAGGAGCCCCACCGCACCATCCTCTAGTCCCATTACCAATGGACTTCTACCCACTATGTATTCCAGTACTTCTTTAATGCCCCCATCTTTCTCTCGATCAGACCAACCCCTGAGGTGTTGACATTGCGCTGCTATATAATACAATTCCGGATTTGGGATTGCTAGACCCCCCTCATCCTTCGGCCTTTGTAAAGTCTCTAATCGCACCCTAGGCTGCTTTTTACCCCACACCAGGTCCCTAAACAGCGAGTTTATCCCTTTAAATCTTTTCCTTGAAATACAAACAGGGGCATTGTGCAGTATGTATAGGAGTTTAGGCATTACTACCATCTTTAGTAAATTAACCCTTCCAACAACTGACAAATGTAGCTTGTTCCAGGCATCCACCTTGGTTCTCAATTTTTTAAGGAGCGGCCATAAGTTCACCTGTATGTATTTTTCTACTGGCAGAGATATCTGGATACCTAGATATTTAAATTCGTCCACATTCTTCAATTTGTTAGCCCCAGTATCCTCATTTGTCCAGGCTACTTCCCCATCCACCTTAAAGAGGCTCGATTTAGACCAATTAATGGTCAGTCCCGAAACTTCTCCAAATTTCTCTATTATCTGCATGGCATGATCCAATGAGGCTGATGGATCCCCCAAGAAAAGTAATAAATCGTCAGCATAAAGAGCTATTTTCTCCTCTAAATGCCCATACTTAAATCCATGGATCTCCTTTGTTTTCCTAATGGCCGCCGCCAGAGGCTCTATTGCAATAGCAAATAGGAGCGGCGATAGTGGGCAGCCCTGTCTCGTTCCCCGGTGCAACTCAAACGCTGAGGAGGTCATACCGTTAACTCTAACTTTAGCAGTAGGCCTATTATACAACAGCTGCACCCACTTTACAAACCGTGGGCCAAAACCCATATGCTGCAACACTTTCCACAGATACCCCCACTCAACACTATCGAACGCTTTCTGGGCATCTAGCGAAGCGATCACCCTCCGGCCAGGGTTGTCAGGCGGTAACTATAGATTAAGGTACAATCTCCTGATATTAGCAGCTGTCGACCTATTGGCCATGAACCCTGATTGGTCCATATGGATTAGGTTAGATATAACTCCAGTCAGCCGGTTTGACAACACCTTAGCCAGAAGCTTCACGTCCGCTGTTAATAACGAGATGGGTCTATATGAGTCTGGAAGCCTCGGATTTTTATCCTCCTTAGGAATTACTACTATTATTGCTTCTCTCATAGATTCAGGCAATACACCTTCCCCCTCCGCCACCTCAAAGACTTTCAATAGTTTGGGTAATAGGATTTCTTCTAACTGTTTATAAATTTCAACTGGTAGCCCGTCTGCTCCCGGTGCCTTGTCATTGCTCATGCCATGCAGAGCGCCCTCCAGTTCATCAATAGTAATAGGTGACTCCAGTTTATCTCTATCCGCCATAGACAACACCGGAAGCTCACCTCGCTCAAGAAATGAGTCCACCTCTTCCACCCTCATCTCTCCGCTAGAAGAATATAGCGTGCGATAGAAATCTTTAAAGACCCCAAGGATCTCCTCAACCTCAGTGACCTGTGTCCCCTCCACCGTGTCCATACCATGCACAAATGAACTACTCCTTTGAGCTGCAGCTATGACCGATAATAGATGACCAACTTTTTCCCCCTCCTCATAAAAATGCAATTTTTGGAATGCCTGCTTCCTTACCGCCTTCTCCAAAAGCATCTTATTAACCTGTTCATGCGCCTGCCTAAGATTTTGCTTCGCGTCCGTAGTAGTACTCCGGATTGCTTCCAGCTCTGCCTTATCTAAGGCCTCCAGCCTATCTTTCTCATCCTGCCTCGTCTGTGTTTTACGTTTACAGATATCCCTGAACAGGAGTCCCCTGAGGTATGCCTTCATCGCATCCCATACCACCATGGGACCAGTGCTACCCTCGTTGTGGATAAAGAAATCCCCAAGATCCCATTCTATATTCCCCATATTAATATGACGGATCCATGCTGGATGAAGCTTCCACTCTCCCCTCCTTCCCCCTGTCAGGGTCCCCCGTCGTATGGACACTAGAATTGGGCTATGATCCGAAATCACTCTTGTCAGATATTGCACGTCGCTTATCATTGCATCCATCAGATCACTAGCTAGAGCCATGTCAATGCGGGACAGAGTGTTATGTGAAGCCGAATAACAAGAGAAGCAGGATACCCTCCCATTCCTCACTCGCCAGGCATCCACCATTCCAAGTTCCCCAATAAGAGTGCCAAACGAAGTCATACAACTATCCTGAATACCTGGAGGTCTACTACTCCTATCCCAGTACAGATCTATCACATTATTGAAGTCCCCCACCAGTAAAAAAGGGATTACTCCCCCCTTCTCAGAGAACTCCCTTATCTCCCTTAGTTTGGTGCACTTATATGAAGGTGGTATATATATTGCAGCTATACACATGAGTCTGCCAAATATTTTACACTTGACGGCCACACACTGTCCTTCTTTATCCACATACACTTCTATCTCTTCATATTGCACAGAGTTATGGATCAGCAGTGATACACCCCTTGCATAGTTGGAAAAGGTGGAGTGATAGGCCTTCTGCACCCATCTCCTATTTAAAACATGTGTTGTCTCCTTTGTTAGATGCGTTTCTAGTAGACATATTACTGACGGGTTCTGGTCTTGAACATATTTAATTATTGCCGCTCTCCTAGACCTATCTGATAACCCTCTAATATTCCAACTCAACACCTTAATTCTATCCCCCATTATCCCACCCAGTAAAACCATCAAACCTTGTAGTATCTCCCCATGCTGCCTCTACCCTACCCCTTTCCCCCCTCCCCCCCTGCTCCCCTCCCCTCCTACTCCCCACCACTTCCTGTTTTCGAGTACTCCCGTGAAGCATCGGGTTTTCCAAACCTGGTCCATAATCCCTACTAAATTCCCCCCTACCTCCCTCGCCTTCCCCTCTTAGACACATTTTAAAACTCGTCCCTTTTCCAACAATTCTCCACTCCCCCCCTTTCTATGTATAATCATATTCCACTCAACCAATATAACAGTAAAATGGCGAACAGTAATTAAACTGGAATCTCAAATTGTAAATACCACCACCGCGCCAAATTAGGCAGTCCCCATGTCCTGCGAAGCTCACATCAAACCCTTCGCATTCCCCCTGCATACTACCTCAATCCCAAAGGGAAGGAGAAAAAAAAAAAGAAAAAACAAGAAGGGTCCCCTGTAAGCTCCTAAGGATGTTGTAGAGCCTCAGCCGGCCTTCTCCAACACACTGCAGATTCAGACAGTCAGCTCATTCCTTCAAAACGGATCCACTTTTCGTTTGCGTCCAACCACTACATGGCTTCCTCCGGAGTTGTAAAAAAGTGCACCCGCTCCAACGCCGTCACTCTTAGCTTTGCCGGGAACATCATTGAGTATTGCACCCCCATCTCTCGCAGGCGCCACTTTACTCCTGTAAAAGTCATACGTAGCTTTTGAACAGAAATGGAGTAGTCCGGGTATATGGAAATTCTCTGGCCGTCAATCATAAGATCCTCCATGTCTCTTGCCTTTCGCAGTATAGTGTCCCTGTCTCTGTAGTTGAGGAGCTTGGCTAGCATAGTGCGAGGGCCCCTGCCTGCTGTTTGTGGCTGCATCGGGACTCTGTGTGCACGTTCCACGGCATAGAGCTTGGATAAGACATTAGCACCCATTTTCCCCCTGAGCCAGTCTTCTACATATTCAGTGGGGTTTCTTCCTTCCGCTTTCTCAGGGATGCCGACAATTCGGATGTTATTTCTTCTAGAGCGGTTCTCTAAATCATCATTTTTTGCCATGATTTCAGCTATCTGCTGTGCAAATGTTTTTTCAGACTTTTGTAGTTTTGTAATATGATCCTCTGTTATCCCCACTCTCTCCTCTACAGCCGTTGTTCTCAGATCGGCTTTCTTGAGGTCTTTCTTAATGTCAGCAACCTCTGCCTGTAATCCCTTAACTTGCTTCGTCAGGGAAGTCAGAGCCTCTTTACAAAAAGACACCACTGCAAAAACGTCCTTTAAAGTGGGGTTTTCTGGAGCCTCCTGTGCACTATGTGCTTTCTCCACTTCTCCTGTCTTATCTTGCTGCTTTTCACCATCCCCCATCTCATCAGAGCTGGCATTATCTTCTCCCTCCTCACCTCTGTTATCTATATGCTGATGTGATTTCTCTGAAGTCCTGGCAAATTTCTCCAGCCTTGCAGCGATCTGCATCCTCTCCTGACAGGCAGCATTAACTTTCTCAGCTTCCTGCCTTATCATGGCACCATCTTGAGAGCTGGGGACTTTCCCGCCTCCATTATCTTTTTGCCTGTGACGGACCATGTCACCTCTCTGCATCAACCAGACTCACTCCAGATAAGTCCTCACCACCTTATCTTCCTGACAGCCGGCTGAGGCAGTGATAACAGCGGTATTCAGGGATTTATCAAGGGAGTTTGCAGGAGAGCTCCACAAACACGTCTCTTCACATTGCCGTCCAGGCCACGCCCCCCAGCACAGAATTAATAGAAGCAATCAAATCACTAAGGTCCGAGTCACCCTCAGAGAAATCGATGGGATACATAGCCTCCGAGCCCCCAGTGAGGGCATCCTCCTCATCTTGAGAGTCAGCTCTTGAGACAGAGCCGTGGGATGGGGAGGGGGAGGAAACCCTGCGCCTTCTCTTAGAAGGACGGGGTCTGGGATCAGATGATGAATCCTCCGTGAGCTCTGATGGACGGAGGTCAGAGGATAGGAGTCCTCTGTCAAGAGTATTAGAGGCACCCTGTGAGGGGGCTGATGCATATTCATCAAAGTCCTGGACAAAAGTCCCATGGACTCAGCAAATGACTAGGATATGGACCTAGAAAAGGACTCTACCCAGGCCGGGGGTTCAGTCACAGGTGCAGCAGCAGCAGCAGCCTGAGAGACCACTGGGGGTGAGACTCCAGGCTGTGGCACCGCCAAGTTAGAGCAACCATCACAGTGTGTATAAATGCTCGGCTCAGGCAGCAGGAGCTTACATGCAGTGCATGCAGCATAAAGCTTTGGAGCCTTGCTCCTTGTGTGAGACATGCTGCTGGAGTGGGGGCTTTGCAGAGAATGAACCCCAGGGAAAATATACAGAGGTCCACAACCGGAGACCGGCTGTGGCTTCCCAGACCGCTGTTGTGTGCCCTCCAGATCCCGAAGCCCGGTCCCCCAGTGCGCAGCACCTCAGCAGAGATGCAGAATGTCCCAGAGCAGAGTGAACTCTGCCTGAGAAATGGCCGCCGGAGCGAAGAGAGGGGGCGGGACTAGGGGCGTTCCTATAAAAGAGCGGGAACTGGAGGGCTATAGAGACCTGCAGGGAAGGAGGGACGCCCCAGCAGTGGGGAGTGTCCCTCCCCTGTGTAGAACGGCCGCCGGGAGGAGCCGAACCTGTCCCTCTGCATGAGTGACATGCAAGGGCAGGAAAACGAAACTAGGCCTCCGGCGAAGCCGGGGCCTAAATTTAATCGGCGAGGCCGACAAGCAGGCACCATCGGCGCGGTTCTCTGGCAAAAGCTGGAGAACCCGCCGGAAAAGTTAAAAACAATCACATACAGCATACTCTCCCCATACAATAAAGAACCGGGACCCCCAACATAAACGTCTCAGGTACTTAGCTGCTGAGACGCAGGGCCATGTCCCTGGGGATGAGTGCTCCAGTCCAACAGAATCCTCAAGGGGCTGTGGATGGAGACCGGACTCCTGCCAGGCATGGAGACCGTGCTGGCTTCCACTTCAAGCCAGAGCCCAGAAGGGATGGTGAAGGAGCGCGGCATGTAAGGCTCCAGCCTTGTAAATCAACCTTAACAACACCGCCGACACAGTGGGGTGAGAAGGGACATGCCGGGAGTCCAGACATGGACCCGCTTTTCTTCAAACTCTTTCCAAAAGTCAAACAAATCAGATGAGAATGCATGTGTGGATGTATGACCTCCTGAACACAAAGCGATAAACTGGCTAGGACTGGCTACCAGGGGGTGTATAAGCTCAGAGGGAGGAGCTACACTTTTAAGTGTAGTACTTTGTGTGTCCTCCGGAGGCAGAAGCTAAACACCCATGGTCTGGGTCTCCCAAAGGAACGATAAAGAAATTATATTCTTAATATGTAATTATGTAATATTGTAGACTATTATTTTATTACTTCTTTTAGTCCCCTCAGAAGAGGTGACCTGCGGTCTTCTGATCCTATGCCCTAATACTATCTGTGGTGATACAATATGTAGTGAAAATCTTGGTCACTTGTGGTGGAGCTTCAATGGGGCACACAGAAAGCAATGTAGGGGGCATCAGCAGACCCCCGGCTGCTATAATAACCCATTAGTTCTCTGTGATTACATTGTGGGGAGCCAATGGCAGCTGATAAGCGTGAGCACCTGTCTCCATTTAAACGCCGCTGCCAGAAATGCTGGCTGATTGATTTATTACCTCTTTTTAGACCAATGACAGCTATTTGTATAAAATAAATATGGGGATAGATCTTTTAAAAAAAAAAAAAGGAAAGAAAACCCACTATTCCCTGTGAATATCCTTGTCCTGGTCACACCTAGGATTTGTCTACAACTATTCCCTTGTGTAACATCTCTATTTGGAATGCGCTATCAATAAATAAATACTGTACAGTACTGTGCAAACGTTTTAAGCAGGTGCAGAAAAATATGCTACAAAATAAGAATGCATAAAAAAAATTAAAAAAAATAGAGTGAATGGTTTATTTTTATCAAATGCAAAGTGAATGAACAGAAGAGAAATGTAAATCCCATCAATATTTGGTGTGAGCGCACGGTTTGTAATACAGCCTCAGCTCTAGATACACTTAATTGTAGATTTTGGAGGAGCTCGGCAGGAGTCTGTCCTGAACACCTTGGAGAACCAACCCCAGATCTGTGAGAGGCTGGTGCAGATCCTCCTGTCTCCATGTAATCACACAGGGACTCGATGCTGAGATCGGAGCTCTGTGGGGCCGGATCATCACATGGTTTGCAAGTTGGCATATTCTGGCCAAAACGTGGACAATATCTTATGTATTTTATACATGATTTTTATTGCACATTTTTATTCAAGGCCTTTTAGTGTTGGTTGGGTTACTGGGGTGTCTGTCCTGTGTGGTGCACTTGCCGTAATTTTCATTTTATAAGATGCACCCCAAATTTATAGTGATCCATCTTATAATCCAGTGGTGCCTTACTGGGTGGGGGCAGCAGGAGGCAGAAGTGGTGGTGTAGTAGGGTCACAGGATGCAGAAGTGGTGGTGTAGTAGGGTCACAGGATGCAGAAGTGGTGGTGTAGTAGGGTCACAGGATGCAGAAGTGGTGGTGTAGTAGGGTCACAGGATGCAGAAGTGGTGGTGTAGTAGGGTCACAGGATGCAGAAGTGGTGGTGTAGTAGGGTCACAGGATGCAGAAGTGGTGGTGTAGTAGGGTCACAGGATGCAGAAGTGGTGGTGTAGTAGGGTCACAGGATGCAGAGGTGGTGGTGTAGTAGGGTCACAGGATGCAGAAGTGGTGGTGTAGTAGGGTCACAGGATGCAGAAGTGGTGGTGTAGTAGGGTCACAGGATGCAGAAGTGGTGATGTAGTAGGGTCACAGGATGCAGAAGTGGTGGTGTAGTAGGGTCACAGGATGCAGAAGTGGTGGTGTAGTAGGGCAATGCTGGAGGAGAGTGTCCCGGATGCTCGCTGCGAGGTGAGACTTCAAAGAAATGGCGCCGGCAGTCAGTGCGTGTGCAGATTGAGCTATCGGCTCAATGTAGAGCTGAGATCTCATCTGCACATGCATCACCTCCAGGTGCCATTTTCCTTAGGTCCACTGCTGGGAGATCAATGGGCCAGAGGCAGCGCATGCGCATATGAGATCTTGAGCCAAGACCTTAATCTGTGCACGCGCCGACTCCGGGCGCCATTATTTGAAGCCCACGCCGCCAACATTTTCAGGATGGCCCCGGCCACCCCGCTTGCAGCAAGCACCACCACCCCCCGCAGCATTGCCCTTGCCTCCTGTGACCCCTCTCCACCACCCCCCGGTAAGCTACATTTGGCTTATAAGACGCAGCCTCATTTGCCTCAGAAATGTTTGGGGGGAAAAATGCGTCTTAAAATCTGAAAAGTGTATAAAGTACTGAGCAGCCCGCCAGATCTGATAGTATGGGCATCATCAATATGCTGTAAGTCAGACACTGTGCACTACATGTACCTGTGTGACTGGCGCAGTATGCAAACCTAATTTTTGTGCATGTTTAATACCATCAGCCACCCCCTCCATGACTACTAGGTGTATGAGTGGTTGTTCATGAGTATTTTGCCCCTGTGCTGCCCCCACCTTTACCATGGGGGTCAGCTGCATGCTGTAGTCCATTGGTAATCTGACCTGGTGTTTATGAGGTAGTTTCTTTTTCTGTGATGTTTTTTGGCCATATCACCGCCTCCTTGCTCTGCTTTATACTGGAGATATTTCTTAATGACATTGGCCGTATGTTTGAGGCTGTTGTCCTGCTGCATAATAATGTTGGAGCTCATCAGCCGCCTCCCTGATGGTGGTGCACGATGGATCAGTATCTGCCTGTGTTTCTCAGTATTACGGACACCATCATCTTCACCAAATCCCCAACATCATTTGTTGAAATGCAGCTGTAAAACCTAAAAAGGAGCCTCCGTCATGCCTCACTGTTCCTACAGACACTCATTTGCTTCTCTCCAGCCCTTCGACTAATACATCTTACTGTAATCCTAAAAAAATCCCGGACTTTGTGAAAGTATGCCTTGAAGAACGAATACGAAATTTGGATGACAGAAAGCGATCACACCAAATATTGGTTTGATTTCTCTTTTATTTATTCACCAATTGATAAAAATAAACTATAAACACTTCTCTTTTGGGAAGCATTCTTACTTTGCAGTATTTTCTCCACTCCTGCCTTGAGCTTTTGCACGGTACTGCACCTATGTATGAGTAATGGATGTACAATGGCCGCACTCACCTTGTGCATCCAGCCGCTTGTCTAGATACACTTTATAAGTAAACGCATAACGGAGAGCAATTGCCGCAAAGAACATCTCCACGCAGATAATGAAGTTCTGGTACCCGGCAGCGACTGTGCCCTCACCCACGGTCACCTCGGCTGAATGGATTTTTGGAATGGCTCCACATTTTTCCAGTATAGCCAAAAGCATTCCTGCAGAACGGAAGCAAAACCATCAATAGCACGTAACCAGTTACTGCACGGACGCACAAATCCTTAACCCTTCATGATCGGGCTATTTCCCCATCTGAAGTTCGTTTTTTTCCTTCATATTTTTACTGTATTTGTTAGTACTTGAAGCTGCAATTAGTTGATCGCTGGTGCTGTGCACAGCAGTGCATAAGCTGATTGTCACAGGAGAGTCCTCATGACAAGCAAGGAGATCTTCAGCAGATCCCTGGCTGTCATAGCAACCCATATGTGCAGCGTGATCACGCCACCAGCGCGCCGATGGGCGCATGGAATGACGCACACCACTGCTGCTGTTTGAGATCGACAGTGGCATTTAACAGATTAACAGATGTGGTTGGAGCTCCGCTCCATCCGCGTCTGTTGGTGGCACATGATGGCTGAATAATTTAGCCTTCATCTGCCGGGAACGATGCAGGCTCAGCGTGTGAGCCCGCATCACAATCAGGGACACAACATAAAACTCAACTGTACGTCATAGGTAGTGAAGGAGTTAAAAGGGAATCCGTCAGCAGGTTTTTCCTATGTAACCTGACAGGAGCATGATTTCATCGACGTGTAACTTAGTTTATTGGATGCCGCTTTTAGGAGAATCAGTTTTCTCTGCTGAGTATAACTCAGCAACCCAACAGCTTTCTGTGTACACTGTATATTGACAGAAAGCTGCGTGTGTGCGTGTGTGCGCGTGCGTGCAGCATTGCTAAACCAGAAGGCATGAGACACCTAGTTGCATAGTAATAATCTCCTGCTAATAAAACATTAATTTTATTGACGCAGCAAAACACAATATACATTGCTGGAATCAGGGTGTCTGGCTCTATATTGTGCTCCTCTCAGATTACATAGAAAAAAACGGCTGACAGATTGCATTTAAAGAGGTTGATCAATTTTACATATGTGAAATGATTGCTCTGTAATGGAAAGTCATATTAATCTACAGAATCTTTCCTTTGAAATGCTATTCCCATCTCATTCATTTCATGGCTCAGCTGGATATCACTCTGTCCAGTCGCCAACAGCTGGAGGTGGGAAAAGCAATACAGCTGAGAGTGCCTGATTTAACGTGCACCGTGTTGGTGACTCCCTACTGTACAGAAGCTGTATTGTGAAGGTGGTCTCTGCTTATCTATAGCGCCACATTCAGTGTTCGGCATCTGTATGGAGCAATCACTGGCTGAAATGGGAATAAAACGTCAAATCCTTGCCATTGTCAAGAAAAACGTACCGTATTTTTCGGATTATAAGAGACTGTTTTCCTCCCAAAAATTTGTGAGGAAAGTGAGGGGTGCATCTTATAATCCAAATGTAGCTTACCGGGGGGTGGTGGAAAGGGGTATCAGGAGGCAGGGGTAATGCTGCGGTGGCTATGCTGGGGTTGTGGTAGGTGGGCTGGTGGATGGGGCTACAAGCTTCAAATAACGGCGCCTGGAGTCTGCGCGTGCGCAGATGGGGCTCTCGGCTCTAAATCTCATCTGCGCACGTGCCGCCTCCGGCCCGTTGATCTCCCTGCAGCAGACTTAAAGAACATGGCGCCCGGAGGTGGCATGTGCGCAGATGAGAGCTCAATCTGCGCATGCACCGACTCTGAGCACCACTTCTTTGAAGCCCTCACTGCCCGTAGCCCCAGCACAGCCGCAACAGCAGGCCCAGTCGCCATTGCAACCCCAGCACAGCCGCCGCCACCAGTTTCTGGGACACCCACGGCACCACCCACAGCATCATCCTGCTCCACCACTGCCCCTGCCTCATGTGAACCCGCTCCACCACCACTGCCGCCCCCCTCTGGTAAGACACCACCGGATTATAAGACAGACCCCATTTTGTTTTTTACCCCTTTTTTTCCTCTACATTTGGGGTGCGTCTTATAATCTGGTGATTCTAATAAACTGAAAAATACGGTAAGTTTGTGCTTACTACATTACTATGGCCAAAAAGCTTTAAAGTTAGAAATACAATACAAAAATGTCCTCCCAAAATGCACCGATAATAACAATCATATATTTTAGCTAGAGGACCCCACAACAGAGTCCGATAAAATATGTGAACCTGATCAGTTGTGACGCCATGTTCATCCCTCTACGCAGAGATGTGCTCATATATCGTTTATCAGACTCTGTGATAGTAAAGTCTAATCTCACCTTGCCAAAAGGAAAGGAAAATCACCGACTTCACCATGAAGAACTTTAACACTGGACTGTAGGGACTGAGGAGCTCCCGCGTGGCAAAGTAAAAAAGGAAAAGTGCATAGAGCGCCAGGCTGACCGAGATGTTGTAAATGATGGTCACGTAGAGGTAACCACTGGCCACGCTGCAACGAGAAAAATGCAGGGTTATAATGTGAACAGACATCAAAGCAATCTGCATGTACCAACAGTGGTACCAGTAAACAAGAATCACTATGTAACATGGTATGGATTTGGGGCTACAAGGGCTTTTAAGACCAGAAAATATCTAGCAGCAATAGAGAAAAAAGCCAGAGTATAAACATCGCCAGGACTTACTTAAAATCACCATCCCGATATTTGCCAAAAGCTTGAAGTATTACAGTGATGGCTGCCATTAATGGTTTCACCACGCAGAACTGCAGGGTCGCCTATGAGGATATATCATATCAATGATCCAAGTACCAGAAATGTCTGCAGATTATTAGTGCCCGTTACACATCACTTTATTATAGACATAATGATACAAATAAACAAATTCTCACATACACTCAATATACACTGCTCAAAAAAAATAAAAGGGACACCTAAACAACAATATACCTCCAAGTCATTCCCCCTTCTGTGAAACCCAGCTGTCCAGCTATGAAGCCACACTGATTGTGCATCAATCTCTCCTGCTGTTGTGCAAATGGAAGAGACAACAGGTAGAAATGATCGGCAATTAGCAGGACACCCCTATAAAGGAGTTGTTCTAGAGGTGGTGACTACAGATCATTTCCTCGTTGTCATCCTTTTTGGCTGTTTTGGTCACTTTTGCATTTTGTCATTGCTCTCCCCCCTAAAGGTAGCATAAGGTGGGTCTACAACCCACGGAAGTTGCTCAGGTAGTACAGCTCATCTAGGATGCCACATTAATGTGCGCTGTGGCAAGAAGGTTCGCTGAGTCTGTCAGCACAGTGTCCAGAGCATGGATCAGATACCAGGAGACAGGCCAGTACACCAGGAGACATGGAGGGGGCTGTAGAAGGACAACAACCCATCAGCAGGACCGCTACCTCCTCATTTGTGCAAGGAGGAACAGGAGGAGCACTGCCAGAGCCCTGGAAAATGGGTGTGCTCAAATTGTCAGAAACAGACTCCATGAGGGTGGTATGAGGGCCCAACGTCCACAAGTGGGTGCTGTGATTACAGCCCGCCCTGCACCATGTTGACCGGCAATTGCCAGAGAACAATAAGATTGGCAGATTCAACATTGGCGCCCTGTGCTCTTCAGATGAGCAGGTTCACACTGAGCACATGTGACAGAAGTGACAGAGTCTGGAAATGCCGTGGAGAGCGATCTGCTGCCTGCAACATCCTTCAGCAGGACCGGTTTGGCAGTGGGTCAGTGATGGTGAGGGGAAGCATTTGTTTGGAGGGCTGCACAGACCTCTATGTGCTAGCCAAAAGTACCCTGACTGCCATTAGGTACCGGGATAAGATCCTCAGACCCATTGTGAGACCATGTACAGGTGAAGTGCGCCCTGGGTTCTTTCTGATGCATGACAATGCTAGGACTCATGTGGCTCAAATGTGTCAGCAGTTCCTTTATGATTAAGGTATTGATGTTATGGACTGGCCTGTCCGTCCCCAGACTTGAATCCAATCGAGCACATTTGGGACATCATGTCTGGTTCCATCCACCAACGCCACGTTGCACTACGGACTGTCTAGGAGTTGATTAATTATTTAATCCAGGTCTAGGAGGAGATCCCTCAGAACATCCACCACCTCATCGGGAGCATGCGCAGGTGATGTAGGGAGGTCATACAGGCACGTGCAGGCCACACACAATACTGAGCCTCATTTAATTGTCTTGTGGCAATTCCACTGAAGTTGGATCAGCCTGTAATTTGATTTTCCACTTTGATTTTGGGTATCATTCCATATCCAGACCTCTATGGGATATTAATTTTTATTACATTGATCATTTTTATGTTTTATTGTTCTCAACGCATCCCGCTATGTAACAAAGATTTGCAACTGGAATATTTCATTAATTGTGACATAGGATGTGGTATTTTAGTGTTCCTTTTATTTTTTTTAAGCAGTGTATTTCACATAATAATAATTACTTTATTTGTTGGACTATAGGACCCATCCCAGGTTTAGACAACAAAAGATATGGAAAACATATTTGCTACTCATTGGAGCATTTTTTTGGCAGTATAAAGGAGAAAAAGGGGTTAATATCATAAATTTTAATGCATTACGGCAGAATAGGAGGGTAATAGATGTACTCTTAGTAGAGATGAGCGAACTCGAGGAGTGTTGTTCAGGGTTTGTACCAATCAGAGATTTTAAAGAAAAACAGAGTTTTAATAGTTTACATATACAAACCACTTAACAGCATGATCGGATGTAGTGTGTACAAAATAAAAAAAAAGTAAAAAAGAAGAAGAGGAAAAACCACTGCCCAGCCACTCGAGAAGTGATCTGTTTATGGCTGGCTGCATGTGGGCAGAGACCTGAGCTGCCAAATTAGTGACTTCCATTAGGGTTCAGATCAAGTCCGAGGCCAAAGACGAACATTATATAACATTCGGATAAACCAGCGGAACTGAACTTCCATGGATCTGCTCATCTCTGATCTTCAGTATTCCTCTGCGCACTATCTAGCGCTCACATATACACAACCTTGCTTAACGATATACGCACACTCAGCTATACCGATACCACATACACAGCTCAGCTATAACATACACACACAAAGAGCAGCTACATCATCATAACACACACATATTTTAATGTTCTTTATAACAAGATCTGCTTTACGCCTCTGACAAAGAAGTTACAAAATGTACGTCTTACACTCAGATTTGCAGCAGAAATGAATTTTCATCTACGTATAATACATTTCATCAGCCTATAACCACAAGAACTCACCTGTTTACAGAATCTTAAAAAGCCTATAGAATAAGTCTTCCCCCAAAGACAGCAAGTGCCATACACACAGCTAGACCTGCGAACAGAGACAGAAAAACACATGTAAGGTGAAAAAACAGCACACCACTATTTACTACCGGTACAGGACGTCTTTGGAGGGGATGATTTCTCCTGTATATTAACACAGATTTGCTACAAATGAAGATCTCTTCCAATTACACACATGTGAATTGGATTTCGGCATGGATCTCAGATGAATGGGACAGTCACAATAAAGCTGTGAGTGTTACTTACAGCTAGAGGTGAGCAAAAAGATCCACCGAGGCTGGGGCAGGGCCAAGTAAGAAGTCTGTGGCCTCCAGACCAAGGCCCTGAGAACCTCCTGCTACTCATATCTGCCGACATTCTTGGTGCTTCATCCGATTAGTACGCCAGTCAATGTCATGAATGTATTGCGCCGCACTGATGATGCTGCACAGGGCACACTAATCAGAAGAGGTGCTGGGCATACCCGCAGGCAGAAGGTGGTTCACAGGGCTCAAATCTGGCAGGATGGCCGCTGGACTAGGGTCCTGTGAATGTTATTGCTTAACCCTTCTTAAAGAGCCTTGTGAATTAACATAATAATAGTATTTCACTGTACTTTTGGCATTTTTGAGACTGGATGTGTATGATCACGATTTGTATGGAACAGCCCAATGTAAGCGAGGTGCAGGTCCAAGCTCTGACCAGTTACAATGTATACGACGGCTCTTCCCGTTAGTTGTCACATATGATATCCAGTAGACAAACTGGAGATTTGCACTAGAATTTCCCATAAACTCTTCTCTGTACTTAGTCCTCACATAAAACCTAATCGATGGCCCCGCATACACTTTAGGAGATGTGAGACTTTGTAGTCATTGTAAGAAATTGTGTTTTTTGGTTTAGAACAGACTTCTCTATGTGACGGCCATCATTTACAGATTATTGGGTTATAGAATATGTCCTAGTTACAGACTCATTTAGTGGTATTAGTTAGGTCTACCATCTTACACATCCCAATACCACTAACAAAGAATCAGTTCATTTCTCTTTGCCAAAAAAAGGGACATCAGACGGACGTTGCGGCTGTGCAGGGCTCGCTCTGCCTTCGGCTACAGGCCTGCTTTGCCTAAAAATAGACCCAGCCCTGGGATTGCTGCAACCTTTGAAGTCACGTCAAGTGTCTTTGTGACACGAGAAGTGGTTCTGTAAACTGTGTGTTCAGATTTCTATTTGTACCGATCTTTGGTGAATTCTGGCATGTCCGTTCTTTCCATGTCCACTCTTCCCAGCATATTTAATTTTTGGCCGGACTGACATCTTCTGAGAAGGTGTTCACAATAAGAGCCACAGTCTGGTTATTCGTGGTGGAGGGGGAGAATGAAGCCATTTCACATTACAGCTTGCATGGCACGTATGGAACTGATGGGGACTTTGGCTGCAACACTGCCGGAGATCCCTGTATGCCGCTGTTACAGCACCATTTGGTTCTTGCTTTTTGTAGGAATGGTCACCTACGTTACAGCGGCATATATTGACTGTGACGGTCAAAAGTGCTCCTACCTAATTTTTCTCACATATAAATACAACAAAGCGTGGCCTGGTTGACAAGGCTTTTAAATGCAAAGAATACATGCAATAAAACTGTGAGATGTATTAAACTGGTGGAAGACGCAGTCGGCGGATGAACCTTCTACTTCACGCTTGCCACGTATTCCTTCAGTGTGATTGCACAAATCATGTATTTTCCCATCAGCCTGGCCGTCAGGTACAGATATACACAGGCAAATATGCTAAGGGTATGTTCGCACGTTACGTTTTTTACCATATTTTTGTGCAGCGAAAGCCCCCCCCCCCCCCCTGCCACCGCATTTTACTGCACTAGCAAAGTGAATGACATTTCTGAAATCTCATGCTGCTTATTTTTTCCTTGCAGAGTTGACCATTAAGGCTTTTTTTTAACCAAATGAATGTGAAAAAATGCATCAAATCTGCATATTTTACTCAGCATTTTTCCTGCCAACAGTCTGGTTTTTGTTGCAGAAAAATCTGCTGGAAATACTTAAAGGGAAGGTGTCGCGGTTTTTTATTTTTGTATTAATAATAGTAATTATGAAATCAAGTATTTTTAATACAAAATTAAAATCACTGTTTATTTAGTTTTTATTTAATTCTAGTTTTACTGAAGCACTGGGGGCTGCCATCTTGGTTTCGGTGTTTGCAACAACAGTTACTCACCTCCTTTATGGCAGCCCCCTGGGCATAGAAGAGCGTGGTCGGATTCCGACCCCATTTAGTAACATTAGAGAAGGTGTCTGCTGTGAAATGGACGCGCCCCCTGGGCTGTCCAGATCACAGAAGAGGGAGGAGATCAGTGCCATGCTGTGTGCTCCATTTCCCCCATCACCCGCTGGGATGGATGGGGTGAGTACCGACGCCGGGCAACGGTGATTGAACCGTTACTGATCCTGGCGCGCTGCTCCCCACTCTGCTGTTCAGCCCTCGTCCCGCTCCGCCGCTTACACCGCCACCGCCGCTCACCCCCCTCCCCACTTGTACTCACCTCGGGCCTCCGTCCGATGCTTGTACTGTGATCACTGACATGACAGGCTGCCTGGGGCGCAGGTCTGAGCTGAGTGCATGCGGCTGGGAGTGGTGATCTGCAGCCTGAGCGGCACTGCACTAAGGATCACCCCTCCTCACCGCATGTCACCTTAGACCTCCGATCCCGGCCAGCAGCACAGTATATGGGGGCGCGGGATACAGTGAGGCATAGTGAAACAGCCAGCGGGGCATAGGGAGGGAGACAGCCAGCAGCGTGGCATAGGGATACAGTGGAGCACTATGCAGCGGTCTTCGGTGACCGTTTAGACATATTATAATGACTTTACGATCAACAACAAAATGGCTCAGCACAGTGATCCTAAACTTCATAGTTCCTTATCCTGTTGGAAACACCCAGATTGGGAGGGGGAGGTGGCATCACACACAAGAGAGCAGATTCTGCTCACTTTACTGCAGCTGTAATGTGAGCCGTTTCTACAATAGGATTTCTGTAGGATTTCAGCAGCTGCTCCCCCTAGTGTTTAAGAGTGGAAAATCTGAAACAATTTTTTTTTAAATTTTTCTGAATTAAAAACAAATATTTAAACATAAAATTAATACTTTAGATTTTTTCAGTTATTGAAATTTTTTTTTTTTTTTACGACACCTTCCCTTTAACATGTGTATATACAGAAGCAGATTCTGTCAATTCTTTCAGCGTTTTTGTAGCAGTTTTCATCCATTGGAAGTAATAGAAAAAAAAATGCATCAAAAAAGCTGCACAAACTGTGCATATATTGAAGAGGTTGTCCACTACTTTTACATTGATGGCCTATCCTAAGGATAGGTCACCAATGTCAGATTGGCCGGGGTCCGACACCCAGCACCCCCGCCGATGAGCTCTTCTTGGTGCCGATGGTGGCAGCAGACAGCCGCAAATGCTCAGTTCTGGAGCTGTTCTATCTTCTAATAGCGGCTGTGGCCGGGTACTGCACGTCTGCCTCCCATTCAGATCAATAAGAGGCGGATGTGCAGTACCTAGTTGTGGCTACTATCAGAAGACTGAGCAGCTCCGGAACTGAGCATTTCCAGCTGCCACCACATCCAACGAGAACAGCTGATTGGCGGGGGTGCGGGGTGTCAGACCTTGGCCGATGTTACACTGATAACCTATCCTAAAGGATACGCCATCTATGTAAAAGTAGGGGACAACCTCTTTAAAAGGGAACCTGTCATGTGCAATATGGACCCAGAATCACGAGCAGTTCTGGGTACATATTGCTAATCCCTGCTTAACCGTCCCTGTATACACTAGTATAGATAAAGAGATCTTTAGAAAACGTATTCTAAATATCTTTTCTTATGCTAATGAGCACAGGGACTAGTCTCAAGGGCGCTGTATCCCCTTACTAGCCGCCCTCTTAACATGTTAGCATGCCCACAGGGGTGTACTAACATGCTATTCAATTCAGCATCACCAGCGGTGCCGCGCATACCTGTGTTCGCTGTGACCGTGCTTCTGAATGCCAGGCACTTCCGGACATGCGCAGTATGAAGCCTGGTGTACGCGTTTCGGCTTCAGAGAGGTCTGCTGAGCATGACCCGAAGTGCCGGCATTCAGAAGAGCAGTCACAGGGAACACAGGTACGAGGGTCACCGCTGGTGATGCTGAATTGAATAGCATGTTAGTACACCCCTGTGGGCATGCTAACATGTTAAGAGGGTGGATCGGTCAGGATATTACGCTCTTGGGACTAGTCCCTGAGCTCATTAGCATATGATAAAGGATCTTTAGAAATACTTTTACTACAGATCTCTTTATCTATGCTAGTGTATACAGGGACCGTTAGGCAAGGATTAGCAATATACACCCAGAACTGCTCGTGGATCTGCCTGCATATTGCACCTGACAGGTTCCCTTTATGTAGAGTAGTTCCTGCCAGCACTCCAGTATGTGCAGAAGATTTTTCTGTTGCAAATACTGACCGTGTGCAGATCCCTTATCATTGTTTGACCTAATATTTTTTTTCTTTATGACTTGAAGAAATTTTAATAAATGCTGCTGAAAGAAGAATTGTGCGCGCTTTTATATTCATGTGCACGTCCCAATACTCACTCAATGGGTTTCCCCCGAATCTCGGTCATGATGTTGCTCTCTCCTCCAAGATACTCGTAGCAAAGACTCAAGAAATTGTAGATGACAAATGCTGCAAATAGAAAGGTGTCTTAATCTACTAATCCAAGCATCACAAATTATACAAGAACTGATGGAAGAAAATCCGTCTGTGTTCATGGACATACGCAACGCCAAATATAAATGTAAAAAGAAGGAAAAAAAAAAGCATTCCCGCTCCCGGCCTGGTAACAATTCCTGACAGACACAGTTGGCCGCTCTCTTTAATAAGACGCAGCCGTGGTATAACAGACGTCGTCCATGTACACGGTGCATGTAACGTGTCCCACTTATGAGGAATAGAAGACGACAGCAAGATCAGCAGAACGCCAAGCGTCTTCCCCGGTATTAATCTGCTTATCCCAAGTGATTGCAACTACAAAATATAAAGACGCACAAGGCAAGGACAGCACAAGAGCAAGAATACGGCTTATTCTGGGGACAGGAGAAAGCACCGTAGGAAGAAACCAGAGAAAGAGCGAGATCCTCGAGGGGGCGGGGGGCATGTCTAATTACACTTACCTTCGTAGCAATCCCGTACTGTGTCAAAGTACACGTAGTACTGGTCATTGGTGAAAAACAGAAGACTGAGCCAGGAATCAAAGGCATAGATTGGAACGATGAAGAGGATCCGGACAATGTGTCTCTGCTCGTTGGGGCAGCTGTAGGAGCGCAGATGCATATAGATCTAAGGGGAGACATCAACCAGCAGGATACATTTATTTTCTGTTGCTTATCGATCACCAACAGCTGCACAGATATCACCAAAAACTACAGATTACTGTGTCATACAATGGATTATAAAGTAGGTTTGTGGCACTTAATCTGAAAGCAGCATGTTGTAGGCAGAGCGTCTGAATCCAAAGATGTATCACTTATATTACTGAGTGCAGCTGTTCTGACACAATCAGACTTTTTAAAATGTAACAATGTAGCAGATCTCAGAAAGCCAATTCCGCCCACACCAGGCTCTGTATAGACATTGTACATTGACACTGAGCTGCTAATCCCAGGAAGGGGCGTGCCGGACTGCGGTGCACAAGGCAATGTAGTCCAGCAATGATAATAGGTGCTAAAACAATTATTGCAAGTAAACAACACCACAATGAACAATTGAATATCCTCATCCTACTGGAAAGGTTTTTAGACTGTAAAGGCCCCTTTACATACTGAGACTTTCTAGGGATCCCATCAGCGATCCCAACCTCGCCGGGATCGCTACAAGGTCTCTGGTGAGTCGCTGGTGAGCTGTCAAACAGGCATACCTGGCCAACGACGCAACAGCGATCCGGACCTGCAGAACGACCTAGCTAGTCATTGGGGACGTTGTAAAGCAGCTTTTTCAAAGGGAAGTCGCTAACGAAGTCGCCGTAAAGGCCCCTTTACACACGGAGACGTTCTAGCGATCATGCTGCACAGCGGGAAACAAAGGACCAAAGAATGGTCCTGAGAGATGTGTAGTGATCAGCAACTTCACAGCAGGGGCCAGGTCGCTGATGTGTTTCACACACTGCAATGTCGCTGGGGAGGTCGCTATTACGTCACAAAACCGGTGACTTTACAGCGATGTCGTTTGCGATGTTGCAGTGTGTAAAGGGGCCTTAAGCCTGTGAGGGCAGGGCCACCCCTCGGCCATTGTTAGTCTGGTTACTCTAATTTATATCTGTATTCTGTATGTAACGCCTCCTCATGTACAGCACCATGAAATAAATGGTGCTCTATAAACAAATAATAATGAAAAAAATGACTTCTCACTATATACCATACTACTAGTTTGTGAAGAGATCAATTACTCTCAAGCACATGATTTTTGATTGGAGTCTTCCAAACTTATCTGAATACAGCATATGAACCTGTATCACAGAAGCCCTGTTATCTAATGGAGAGCATGATATTAATAGAAACCAGCAGCTTCTCGTTCCATACACGTCCTTGTCAAAACCGGCCGTCTCACCATTGTGATGTAAAAGGATTTATACATTTCCAAGGGTGAAAAAGCCCAGCAACCGAAAGAACATTTGCATTGTAGGAGTAAAGAACAGTACGCCTGCGCGCACCAAAGACCGTACCCCTGCGCACGCCCCAGACCGTACCCCTGCGCACGCCCCAGACCGTACCCCTTCGCACGCCCCAGATCGTACACCCCTGCGCACGCCCCAGATCGTACACCCCTGCGCACGCCCCAAACCGTACCCCTGCGCACGCCCCAGACCGTACGCCTGCGCACGCCCCAGACCGTACGCCTGCGCACGCCCCAGACCGTACGCCCCAGACCGTACGCCTGCGCGCGCCCCAGACCGTACGCCTGCGCGCGCCACAGACCGTACACCTGCACATGTGGAGTAAAGCAGTGTTCTTTCTGCCTCTTTTCCGTACTGCGCATGCCAATAGACTCACCTTATGGTTAGTACTTTTACTTCCTAATGCCGAAACAGAGCATATCTGAAACACTAGACCCCAGTTGAATATTGGCCCTAAAAGTACTGACCGGCTCCCTTTTATAAAACATTATGCCATGGTTTGGTTCCTATTCCAGCTGAGGTCCCATTCATACTAGCACCTTTATCCACCAGCACCTTACTCCTCTGCTCCCTATACCAAACATTGCAAACAGTCCTCACTGGACCGGAACATCACACAAAGTGTGCGTCGTCTGCCATACAATGATGCCCCCATGAATCACCCGCGGCTCGTGTGCAAAGTTCTATTATAAAAATATCACCATAGCTAATCTATATAGGTTTTCAAAAGTATCTGTCAGTTTTTGGCAGTAATTTGTATATAAATCTGGACTACTTTGTTTTCTAGACTGTTGCATTGTGTCAATCTTCTGCAAGTCTTAAAAGTGAATTCACATCATTCAGAATTGCTGCAAACAGAAACCGCTGAAAAGAATGAGCACAAGCATTTCTATGTAACACTGAGCTGCCGTCCATACGTTCCGGCATTTGATTGTCTTTTAATCACTTAAGGTTTCTAAAAACATCAAGTAGTTAAAGTGACCTGCACATTCTTCTGCCGTTTTCCACCCAGACATGGTTTTGAGCGTTCCCCATTGTTTTTGGAAAAAAAAAAAAAAAACCTAGTGGTTTTTTTATTATTCAATGGAGTAAAAAAAAAAAAAAAAAAAGGGAAAACCCTCCAAATGAGTGTAAAGGGAATCTGTCAGCAGGTTTTTGCTATGTAATTAGAGCAGCATGATGAGAGGCAGAGAGATACCCTGACTGTAGCAATGTGTCAGTTGCTAGGCTGATTGTATTGAAATTATAACAATCAGTGTTTTACAGCTGGAGATTATCCCTAAGGGACTGTCTTGTGCCCTTAGGCTAAGTTCACACACTGCGTTTTTTTGACGCTGCAATTGTGCATTTTTTGCCGCAAAAAACGCACAAAAACGCACCTGCGGCAAAAAAATGCTGCAAAACGCATGTGTTTTTACTCACTGCGTTTTTATGCGTTTTTTTTTTTTATCAGTGAACATTGCCATTAAAGATTCTTGAAAAAAAAAAAAAAAAAGAAGAAAAAAGGTCTGATGTCATTTCCTTCTTCAATATGTTCTTCATTCTCCACTAGTGTATGCAGGAGAGCAGACAGCTGCAGAACTACAAGGCTCAGCATGCTCCATTCAGGACTGTATGCTGGAGGGAGAGTCAGGGGGAGCAGAACTACAAGGCTCAGCATACTCCATCCACTAGTGTATGCAGGAGAGCAGACAGCAGCTGCCGAACTAGAAGGCTCAGCATCCTCCTTCTAGGACTGTATGCAGGATTTCTTTGCCCCCCAAAAAAATGACGTGGGCTTCGCCATATTTTTGTATGCTAGCCGGGTACAGCAGGCAGGTACGGGCTCCCTCAACCCCCAGCTGCCTATTTGTACCCGGCTGGGAACCAAAAATATAGGTAAGCCCTTTTATTTTAATTATTTCATGAATTTCATGAAATAATAAAAAAAAAAAAAAAATAAAGACGGGGGCTTCGCCCAATTTTTGTATCCAGCCAGGTACAACTAGGCAGCTGGGGATTGGAATCCGCAATGCAGGGTGCCCAAGCTTTCTAGGCACCCCTGCTATGAATTGCAGTCCGCAGCCACCCCAGAAAATGGCGCTTTCATAGAAGCGCCATCTTCTGGCACTGTATCTAACTCTTCCAGCTGCCCTGATTCCGGGTGGCTCGCTGGGTAATAATGGGGTTAGGGCTAGATGTGTATTATCAACTGGCCCTAAGCTCATGGTGTCACGCCAATATTAGACATGGCCACCATGAATTTCTAGTAAAGATAAAAAAAAAAAAAACAAAAAAAAATATTTTTATTAGAAATAAAACACAACACAATTAGTGACTCCATCTTTATTGAAATAAAGAACCCCCCTCCGCAGTAATCCTGGGTCAAGGGTCCCGCGCCGTCCAATCCGGATCCAATATCATCTGATCGGTTTGCTGGAAGGCAAAGCGATCAGATGATGTGTCAGGTTCAAGGCCTGAATCACATCACACATCAGCTGATTGTATAAAAGCCGTTTATACAATCAGTTGATGCATCAGTGAAAAAACAAAAAAAAACAACAAAAAAAACTACACACGTCTGTGCAGCGTTGGACTGGCTACCGGAGGAAACTCCAGTAATGCCAGTCCTGGATTCAGGTACCTGCATTGCACTCCGGAGCTGTCACCTGAGCTCCAGAGTGCAGTCTGGACTTTACAGCGAGCGCCGAGTGATTGATTCCCCGGCACTTGCGGTTCAGTTCATGACAGCTGTAGACAGGCCGGGGTGATCGCCAGAGCTCTCACCTGAACTCCGGAGATCACCCCGGCCTGTCTGCAGCTGTCATTAACTGACTGCAAGCGCCGGGGAATCAGTCACTCGTCGCTCGCTCGCCGTACAGTCTAGGCTCATGCATCAGTGCAAAAAAACAAAACAACTACACACGTCCGTGCTGACTGCCGTCCGAACGCTGCCTAATCAGTGATGAAGTCTCCTAACGACATCAGCTGATAGCCGGCTGGGTGGTAAAAAGCAGGCGTCACCGCAAGACTTACGATCAGCTGATGCGTCAGGTGACCGCATCAGGTGATCACCGCCAGGTCCTGCAGCTATCGTACGTGCCTGGGAGATGGCACACAGCCGGAGCGGGGGTGGCGGTACTGGGAGAGGAGCTGGGAACGGACATGGCACCAGGAATCTGCAGACAGGTGAGTATGTGATTTTTCTACTGGTCACTTTTGATTTAGCAGCCGCTTCCACCTCCTGCACGGGAGCGGACATGGCACCGGGCGGGAAATGAAAGCAGCGGTGGCGGTACCGGGAGGATTCACGCTTCTGTGTTTACTGACAGAAGGAATCCTCTTCCTGTACATGTCACTTTACTACCCACCCCCGGCGTTTAGATCTTTAGTCATAAAAACGCACTAAAATGCAGCTATATTTGCAATTTGCGGTTTTCATTGCGTTTTTGAACATCTCATTGAACTCAATGGGTGGAAAACGCAGTGAAAAACTCAAAAATAATTGACATGCAGCTAAAACAAACCGCTGTGTGCAGACATCAAAAATGAAAAATCAGACTTTGCTGGGGAAGCAAAGTAATGCAGTTTTCTGAGCAAAAACGCACCCGAAAAACGCGCAAAAACGCACTTTGTGAACTTAGCCTTAGTCCTCCTGCTCTTTGTAACCCCCAAACACCACTGATTAGCAGCTTTCTGTCAATGTACAGTTTACACAAAAAATGGCTAATGAGTACTGTGGGCGGGGTTATGTATTTAGAGACTTGCAGCAGATAAAACCATGATGGTATCAAAATGACAGCAGGCAGAGCAGCAAGTGACACATCACTGGAATCGGGGTCTCTGGCTCTACATTATACTAATCTTTCGTTACATAGCATCACATTCCCTTTAAACAACGCTGTGACCATATAGCTTCATTGTGGATTTTCATTTTCACCTTCATCAAAACCCGTATGTATTCCAATCAGATTTTTTTTTTGCCCATTTCACAACGCATCCATACTGAAAAATACTGACACTATATGATACAAGAGTTGCGGGGGCTAAAAGGGATGAATAAGATCACAAGTCAGACATAAAATGTATATTATTCTAGAACGTAAATAATAAAACTAATTAAAAGAAAAAAAAACAAAAACTTGTGACTTTGGTGCTAAACAATTAATATTTGTTTTGATCCAGAAAAAAAAAAAAAAGACAAAAACCCACAAATAAAATATAAATAATAATAATAAGGAATTATATATAAAATTATTTTTATCATCTTTAGCGTGTGTATATATATATATATATATATATATATATATATATATATATATATATATATATATATATATATATATATATAGTGCCTACAAGTAGTCTTCAACCCCCTGCAGATTTAGCAGGTTTGATAAGATGCAAATAAGTTAGAGCCTGCAAACTTCAAACAAGAGCAGGATTTATTAACAGATGCATAAATCTTACAAACCAACAAGTTATGTTGCTCAGTTAAATTTTAATACATTTTCAACATAAAAGTGTGGGTCAATTATTATTCAACCCCTAGGTTTAATATTTTGTGGAATAACCCTTGTTTGCAATTACAGCTAATAATCGTCTTTTATAAGACCTGATCAGGCCGGCACAGGTCTCTGGAGTTATCTTGGCCCACTCCTCCATGCAGATCTTCTCCAAGTTATCTAGGTTCTTTGGGTGTCTCATGTGGACTTTAATCTTGAGCTCCTTCCACAAGTTTTCAATTGGGTTAAGGTCAGGAGACTGACTAGGCCACTGCAACACCTTGATTTTTTCCCTCTTGAACCAGGCTTTGGTTTTCTTGGCTGTGTGCTTTGGGTCGTTGTCTTGTTGGAAGATGAAATGACGACCCATCTTAAGATCCTTGATGGAGGAGCGGAGGTTCTTGGCCAAAATCTCCAGGTAGGCCGTGCTATCCATCTTCCCATGGATGCGGACCAGATGGCCAGGCCCCTTGGCTGAGAAACAGCCCCACAGCATGATGCTGCCACCACCATGCTTGACTGTAGGGATGGTATTCTTGGGGTCGTATGCAGTGCCATCCAGTCTCCAAACGTCACGTGTGTGGTTGGCACCAAAGATCTCGATCTTTGTCTCATCAGACCAGAGAACCTTGAACCAGTCTGTCTCAGAGTCCTCCAAGTGATCATGAGCAAACTGTAGACGAGCCTTGACATGACGCTTTGAAAGTAAAAAGGTACCTTACGGGCTCATCTGGAACGGAGACCATTGCGGTGGAGTACGTTACTTATGGTATTGACTGAAACCAATGTCCCCACTGCCATTAGATCTTCCCGGAGCTCCTTCCTTGTTGTCCTTGGGTTAGCCTTGACTCTTCGGACAAGCCTGGCCTCGGCACGGGTGGAAACTTTCAAAGGCTGTCCAGGCCGTGGAAGGCTAACAGTAGTTCCATAAGCCTTCCACTTCCGGATGATGCTCCCAACAGTGGAGACAGGTAGGCCCAACTCCTTGGAAAGGGTTTTGTACCCCTTGCCAGCCTTGTGACCCTCCACGATCTTGTCTCTGATGGCCTTGGAATGCTCCTTTGTCTTTCCCATGTTGACCAAGTATGAGTGCTGTTCACAAGTTTGGGGAGGGTCTTAATTAGTCAGAAAAGGCTGGAAAAAGAGATAATTAATCGAAACATGTGAAGCTCATTGTTCTTTGTGCCTGAAATACTTCTTAATACTTTAGGGGAACCAAACAGAATTCTAGTGGTTTGAGGGGTTGAATAATAAATGACCCTCTGAATAAACTTTTCACAATTTAAAAAAAAAATAAAAAAAAGAAATAACATTCTTTTTTGCTGCAGTGCATTTCACACTTCCAGGCTGATCTACAGTCCAAATGTCACAATGCCAAGTTAATTCCGAATGTGTAAACCTGCTAAATCTGCAGGGGGTTGAATACTACTTGTAGGCACTGTATATATATGTGTGTGTGTGTATATTTATTTATTTATTTTATTTATTTAAACCATGGCGCACTGGTTTGGGTCAGGTCCCAAGAGCTTTGCAGTTGCGTGTCTATGCGGTTATACCGTTACCTTTTAGGACAGCGGTTAAAGGGTTAAAGCACGCCCCCACCGGAGCACCTGTCGCCTGTTGCTGGTGCCTATTATGTTGCTGGGCGGCAGCGGTGTTATATGATACAAAGCAGCACCTGTCCAAGGACCGGGTGGAATAAAGGTGTTTACAGCTACGGCTTATATACAGCAGCTATGAGCCCCTTACAGAAGGCAATAAATATAACGCCGGTCTCTAGTTACATAGAACGCACATTTGACCAAAAAAATAAAAAATTCTTAAAATTTTCAATATTTGGAGAGAGATTATACATTATACAGGCTTGTGTGCGGTGTGACAGGTGAAGGTCAGGCCGCAGGTTACCTGGTGGCAGGTGATCAGTAATGCTGTCCAGACGAAGAACCCCGAGATGGCCTGGGCCGTGGTGGTCATGAGGAACATGGGCTGCTCCAAGGTGAAAGGTTCTTCCTCTGGCGTCCGGGACAGATTGGGGCTGGCAGGGGTTTCCGTGCCAGGAACCGTAGCAGCCGGCAGCCCTGTGATCATGGCGGTCCCCTCCTGAGAGACCTCACCGAAGCTGGACATAGTCATTGTGACCTGCAGCGGAGGCGAAAAAAGAGAAAATCAGTAAAAGAGAAAACGCTGGAAATGACGTTTTATGGTTATCACAAGCAAAGCCAGGGACAAACAGATATATATATATGCAGCAGTGTGATTCACCTCAATGCCCCGCACGGCCAGGACAGGACCGGCCTGGTACAATCAATGCTGTGTGCAATCATTGACGGATGGTCCACAGGTGACAAGACCAAATCAATTAAAATAAAAGGAGAAACCAATGCCATAATGCAACAAAAATGCAGACTGCACAGGCGGACAGATAACCGGCAGGAACAACACTGATTCACACTATCACATACAGCACTAAAGAATGAAGAAGAAAAAATAAGTACACCCTTTCTATAATCCCAGAAACCCCTTTGAAAACACACTATACCATGACCGTGAGGTGTAATTGAAACGCTCCCAGGCCTAAAGGGGGGCTCCACTACCGGGGAACACGTAATAGCTCCAGGGCCCCCCATAAAATAAGAACACTGCATATTATCCCCTGGACGGACACCGTTACTCGGTTCCAAAACGCTGTGCTGATGATCAGGGGCCATTGTTCTATCACAGCCGTATAAACCTGAAATCAGAAATAGAAGACTCAGCAGTTGCCCATTTATCGCCCCCCGCACCTACACTGGAGAGCAAAAGTAGAGAACAATGTATGATCACTTGTTTTTTTTCAGACATAATGTAATCTACATTGATGAACATTTGAAGGTTTTTTGTAAGGAGTGAACCATGCACTAGAACAGTGTTTTACAAAAGATCTAAAGTTTATCAACATAAAATCTTTATTTTGCCCAAAATGTTATGATCATAATTAGAGAACACAATGACAGAGAAAGATTATAACTACATTTTCTGCAGGTAACGGTCACAATCAGTAGGACGTGCACAGGACGTCGCTGTGAATGACTTCAGTACATCTGCGGCCACAGGACATCGCTAGTCTCTCACACTGCTCTGGTGGGATTTTGGTCCACTCTTCTTCCAGTCTCTTCCACAGTTCTTTGACTGTTGTGGGTTTCTTGGCCATAACTTTGTCACCAAGGATTTTCCAGAGGTTTTCTACTGGGTTTAAATCAGGACTCTGGGTGGCCATTATTTCAATGTTTTCTGTTACAAGGAACTGCTTTCCCCATTTTGCTGTGTGACAGGGGGCATTGTCCTGCATGAAAATTACTGGCTGACTGAGTGATGAACGCAAGTAAGGAACCACGGTGTTATTGAAGAAGGTTCTGATCCACACTTGCATTCACTCTGCCATGTAGCTCTATGAGAGGTCCAACTCCTGCTGCAGAAAACATTCCCCAAACCATGACACTTCCTCCGTCACCTTTCACTGATGTCTTAACACACTGTGGGTTCAGTCTTTCCCCAGTTTTTCGACGAACATAATGTTTCCCATCAGACGCAAATAAATTAAAATTGCTTTCATCACTAAAATTACCTATGGACCTCTTCTCCTCTGTCCACACAACATGCTCCTCACCAAAGGGGAGTCTAGCCTTTTGATTCTTTCTGCTAATGAGAGGTTTGGTCACTGCAGAGTGGGCTTTCAGTCCAAATCCTCTTTAACGTCGTGACACTGTATGATGAGACCGATCCTTACCCTGTTCAGTGCTGAACTGGTGAGCAATTCTAGCTGCAGTGTTGAGATGATTAGCAATGGAGAGTCTCTGCATTATCCTGTCCTCTCTTGAATTTGTCTTTCAAGGGTGACAAGCCTTCTTGGGAAACCTGAAAGAGTTTGTGATGTTGTAAACCAACTTCTCTTGCTATGGCTGATGGGGTCATCCCCTTGGCCTTCATCTGGACAACCTGCTGCCGGAGGGTTTCAGTCACTTTGGAATGGCACCATTTTCGCAAAGTCAGTGCAAACTGTAAAGTTAGGCTACCAGTTACATAGGGTTTGCAGATAATTAAGGAAATTAGAACCCAGTGACAGATTAATACCAACAACTTGCAGGTATGTGAAAGTGTTCTCTAATTTTGATCAGTGTTCCTTTTCATTTATCTCATTTACATTTTTATTATGTGCGTAAGAATAAATGCTGCGAGTTTACCATGACTGCAACATTTAGGAAATTCTGTGTCCCGCTGAAGAAGCCAACGCGACACGCTCGTTCGGGACCTGGATATCTCCCCACCTGACTAGCAGTGTATACCTCCATCCGTACACCATGGGTAAGTGCTTGACATGAAATATTATTTACTTTACATTGAAGCTATATACCCTATGGTGTTTCTGCATGTATAAAATACAGAGTACTGACATTTAATTTGTTATGATATTAAGAGATACATGGAGTGGATGTGAGGTGCTACCTGCCTGTCTCCAGGTGGGTGTGATACAGTCTGATTTACTACCTCATATTTGTAATCTATATGGAAATTGACTACCTCATAACTTTTAGCTTTATGTATGTTTAAATAAAAATTAAATTTTTTATATTCATGAATAAGTCTCCTGTACGTGTTTTTTTACCCAATGTACCGTATTTATAAGAGTATTTGGAGTAGATTCTATATTAAATCACTTGATATTGGGATTCTAATTTACATAATTATGATCATTCTAAGAAACTACTTGCATCCATTGTTGTCTATGACCTGCTTGATAACATTTAGGAAATTGTGTGTTGCTCTCCAGTGGCCGCCCATAATCTCGCGCATGCGCCGTGCCACTCTCACGGGACTGTGCAATGTGCACAGTGTGACCGCTGGTGACGTGTTGCGCATGCGCGAGATTATGGGCGGAGCTGACTTTCATCAGCAAGTACCCGCCCATAATCTCGTGGTCGCGCTTTCACCGCCTCCTCGACCGTTCTGCGCAAGCGCTGGCCAGTTTACCTCACGTTACCTCTTTGAAATTGCGCAATGGGGGACGGCCTAAAGCGACAGGGAGGCAGACTAACGGACACCAGAGAGCCCGCCCCCGTGTACCATTATCCAGATCTGAATACAGAAAGGTACCACTTTATAAAGTCTTTATTTTGGTCAGAAAGGGGGCACATAAACAACAGGAACATTGCTAGAATGCAGCCCAGGAGCTGCAGAGGGGGAATCTTTTAGGTTTAGTGCAAAATTTCTTGTGACAGGTTCCCTTTAAAACCTGGGACGTGTGCTGTATAGATTAGATTGCAGGAGACCATCCATGGTGTAGAGCTGAGTCCCCGCCACATTTTCTTACTAGGTTGCTCTGCTCTCACAAGGCCCAGCACGGTTACCATGTAACATGTGTCCCTCCTGACTGTGCTGGGAGCCGTATTTATAGCCTCATGTCATGTGCAGGAAAGTGGTGAAGATTCAGCCGCGTTAGAGAGATTACTACAATACCATTACAGAGAGGAATAATCAATGATGGAGAAAGGCCGCTCACTCGCCAGCCATTAATACAGCAGGAATCTCAGCGGAGGAATTCTATCTGCTATTAATTAATCCTTCAGAGAGATTTATCTGAAGCTTTTAATGTGAAAAGAAAGGGATTGTGGGATTTTTAAAGGGAAAGACGGCATTTTATCCGCTTAGGATAACAAAGCATCATCAGCCGCTCTAAGCTGCGGACATGATCATTGTTTGTGTAGGGTTTTTTTTTTAAACCTACACAAGCTTCATACTACTGTGTCACCAAAACATTACTGATTGTGGGAATCATTTTTTTTTTTTTAAAATGTTACTTAAAAAAATATAAAAATGTATACTGTATATGAATATGAAAAATATATAGCTCCAGAATCTCACAATTTTCACACTGTCTACTAGGTCTTGTTTCTGCCGTATTAACACCATGTTTTGTCATCAATTTTATTTGTTTCTAATAAAATATATTGCCTTTATATCGGTGTTCTTGGTGATTCTCCACACTGTCTACTAGGCCTAAAGGCCCCGTCACACACAGAGATAAATATTTGGCAGATCTGTGGTTGCAGTGAAATCATGGACATATTGTTCCATTTGTACACAGCCACAAACCTGCCACTGATTGTCCACAATTTCACTGCAACCACAGATCTGCCAAAGATTTATCTGTGTGTGTGACAGGGCCTTAATACTAGACTCATACTTCATATTCTATACAGATGACTTTTCAGCAGTCTCATCGCAGACAGGATCACAATTACAGAAAGTTGTATAATACAGTAGATCATAGAGTCATAGAATGGTAGAGCTGGAAGGGACCTCAAGGGCCATCGGGTCCAACCCCCTGCGAGTGCAGGTTTTCCTAAATCATCCCAGCTATATGTTTATCCAGTTTCCACTCGAATATTTCCATTGATGGAGAGCTCACCACCTCCCGTGGCAGCCTATTCCACTCTCTGATTACCCTCATTGTCAGAAAGTTTTTCCTAATGTCTAATCTGAATCTCTTTCCTTTTAGTTTCCTCCCATTGCTTCTTGTACTTCCTTGTGCTAATGGGAATAGGGTAGTTCCCTCTGCACTGTGACCTTTCAGATATTTGTAGACAGCTATTAAGTCTCCTCTCAGCCTTCTCTTTTGAAAACTACACATTCCTAGTTCTTGTAACCGGTCTTCATATGACATGGCTTGCAGACCTTCCACGATCTGTTATCCAGATAACCTGATCTACTCTGCTCAATAGGTGATGTCACAGCTTACCTCCTCCCACTCCCTGCACATTGACCTTTACCCTTATCACTTCATGCTAAGAAAGCTGTATTCTGGGGGTCAAAGAGTCACAATCAGCCCATTGTTGCATATGTTAGTGTGCCGTCCTGTGCAAATAAGTTCAGCATTAGGCTTAGTGGCCAGTGGAAAAATTGAGAGATATTTAATATTTTTATACATGCATATATTGCACACATTTTGCATCTTTAATGTTTTATTTTTTTGCTATGTAATCTGAGAGCAGCATGATATAAGGGCTGAGTCCCCGATTCCTGCAATGAGTCACATCCTGGCCCGCATGCGGTTATTGTTACAATCGGTTTTGTTTGCTGCAGATATAGCAGTGCTCGGAATACAGAGCCCTGCATAGTCCCACCTACACCACTGATTGGCAGATTTCTATGTACACTGTATATTGATAGAAAGCTGCTAATCAGTGCTGGTGGTGTGGTTGGACCAGGAGGCACCAGACACCTAATCCTATAGTGATAATCTCCTGCTCATAAAACACTAATTTTATTGAAACAGGAACACAGAGCCTAATTACTGACATTGCTGGAATGAGCGTCTCCACCCCTTGATCATGCTACTCTCGATTACATATCTAAAAAAAGTCTGACAGATTCCCTATAAATACAGCGATATTGAAAATATTTATGTGTATTTACTTTATTTTTTTCAAATAAACAGAAGCGGATTAAAAAGGGAACTGGTCATTTATAAGAAAATACTGATTGAAACATGAAACAGTTTCACTGAATGATAGAGTCCAGAGAAAGAATGAAGTTATATTTTCCCTGCAGCCGCTCGCTTTCAGCCATCATACACGCCGCCTGCTGTCAGTACACAATACACAGTGAGTGCACTGTAATCACGCTCCCCGCTTCCTTGATGGACATTCTGCTAAAAAAAAAGTGTGTGCAGCGCACAGCCAAGAATCAGCGCGATCCCAGCACACTCGCTGTGTACAGAGCAATGACTGAAAACAACCTCTGACACTACCCAGATGCCTTGAAGTGAGCAGCTGCAGGAGGAAAACAACTCCACGTTCTCCCTGCAGCTGAACATGTCCAAATGGTATTTACCTGAAGAATACAGCTATGGCTCCAGCCAGGTAGATATTTCCTGATGACAGGTTCCCTTTAAATCAGTCAAGTAACAGAGCACAGATTTCGGCACGGACATGGAAAGAAACTTTGCTCTTGGGCTAAAGCTTTGAAAATAGTTCACCAAGCACAGACCTCAAGGGAGCTTTTATTGCAGCTTTCCCAGAATGGGACTAAATAAATGGAAACTTATTATAGTATTTGTTATGAGTAACAAGGATCATAAAATAGAAATATCACAACTGATGGATCACAGTGTAAAAGCGGGCTCAAAGCTCTCCGTGTCCTTACAGCTGGACTGACATGATGTATCTGGGTATATGGAGCAGAGAGCGGGGAATATGCCCAGAGGCCGGGGCAGGGAAGGTAGCACGTATGGACGGCGCAGGACTGGGGTTTCTATGGCTCTTACAAAGACGTAAAGGATGTAATGCCACTAGTCCCATCAGGAAGGGATTACATAAGTCAGGCCAGGCCCGGCGGATCATTTCCAGCATGGCATGATAAGCAATAAGGTACACATTTTGAGGATGTAAACACTGAACAAAGCTCCACATTTCAGCTCCGCTGAACAAGCAGCAGCCACAGATCAGCAGCGCTCAGCCATGGCTGCCACACACCGCAGATCCCAGCAGCTGCGCACAGCACTTCTGTTATGTGTTTACAGCCGGCTAAGACAGGAATTATCAGTAGGGATTTCAGGCCTGGACCGATCAGATCTGCCTGACATATCCCAAGCGTAAGTCATCAATATCCAATGTCCATAGAACCCCATAAGAATACAGATGACACATATCACAACATTTCAGCTGCGACCTAAAGAAGCAACTCACCTGCTCAGTCGTAGTTTGTATATTCTCCGCCCATCCACACCCTTCACATGAATTGTTACACTTCTTGATTTTACTCAAATGCTGAACTTAAAACCTCTATTATCTCACTCAATAATACCAGAGGCAAAAAGACATACAGGTGCATCTCAATAAATTACAATATCATAAAAAAGTTAATTTATTTCAGTTATTCAATACAAAAAAGTGAAACGCATATATTATATAGAGTCATTACACACAGAGGGCTCTATTTCATGTGTTTATTTCTGTTAATGTTGAGGATTATGGCTTACAGCCAATGAAAACCCAAAAGTCATTATCATTATCGTTTAAAATGGTCCCTTAGTCTGGTTCAGTAGGCTACACAATCATGGGGAAGACTGGTGACTTGACAGATGTCCAGAAGGCAGTCATTAGCACTCCATAAGGAGGGTAAGCCACAAAAAGTTAATGCTAAAGAAGCTGGCTGTTCACAGAGTGCTGTATCCAAGCATATTAATGGAAAGTTGAGTGGAAGGAAAAAGTGTGGTAGAAAAAGGTGCACAAGCAACTGGGATAACCGCAGCCTTGATCGGATTGTTAAGAAAAGGCCATTCAAACATTTGGGGAGATTCACAAGGAGTGGACGCTGCTGGAGTCAGTGCCTCAAGAGTCACCACACACAGACGTATCCAGGACATGGGCTACAACTGTCACATTCCTTGTGTCAGGCCACTCATGAGCAATAGACAACGCCTGAAGCGTCTTACCTGGGCCAAGGAGAAAAAGCACTGAACTGTTGCTCAGTGGTCCAAGGTGTTGTTTTTAGATGAAAGTAAATTTTGCATTTCATTTGGTAATCGCGGTCCCAGAGTCTGGAGGAAGAGTGGAGAGGCCACAATCCAAGCTGCTGGAGGTCTAGTGTGAAGTCTCCACAATCAGTGCCATGTCATCTGCTGGTGTAGGTCCACTGTGTTTTATCAAGACCAAAGTCATCGCAGCCGTCTACCAGGAAATTTTTAGAGCACTTCATGCTTCTTTCTGCCGACAAGCTTTTTAAGGATGGAAATTTCATTTTCCAGCAGGACTTGGCACCTGTCCACACTGCCAAAAGTACCAAGACCTGGTTTAATAACCACAATATCACTGTGCTTGATTGGCCAGCAAACTCGCCTGACCTAAACCCCATAGAGAATCTATGGAGTATTGTCAAAAGGAAGATGAGAAACCCCAAACCCAACAATGCAGACGAGCTGAAGGATGCTATCAAAGCAACCTGGACTTCCATAACACCTCAGCAGTGCCACAGGCTGATCGCCTCCATGCCACGCCGCATTGATGCAGTAATTCATGTAAAATGAGCCCCAACCAAGTATTGACCCATTTACTGTACAGACTTTTCAGTAGGCGCCAACATTTCTGAGATAAAATCATTTTTTCAGTTGGTCTTATATAATATTTTAATTTTCTAAGATAATGACTTTTAGGTTTTCATTGGCTGTAAGCCATAATCATCAACATTAACAGAAATAAAACACTTGAAATAGATCCCTCTGTGTGTAATGACTCTATATAATATATAGGAATAGATCCCTCTGTGTGTAATGACTCTATATAATATATAGGAATAGATCCCTCTGTGTGTAATGACTCTATATAATATATAGGAATAGATCCCTCTGTGTGTAATGACTCTATATAATATATAGGAATAGATCCCTCTGTGTGTAATGACTCTATAATATATAGGAATAGATCCCTCTGTGTGTAATGACTCTATATAATATATAGGAATAGATCCCTCTGTGTGTAATGACTCTATATAATATATAGGAATAGATCCCTCTGTGTGTAATGACTCTATATAATATATAGGAATAGATCCCTCTGTGTGTAATGACTCTATATAATATATAGGAATAGATCCCTCTGTGTGTAATGACTCTATATAATATATAGGAATAGATCCCTCTGTGTGTAATGACTCTATATAATATATAGGAATAGATCCCTCTGTGTGTAATGACTCTATATAATATATAGGAATAGATCCCTCTGTGTGTAATGACTCTATATAATATATAGGAATAGATCCCTCTGTGTGTAATGACTCTATATAATATATAGGAATAGATCCCTCTGTGTGTAATGACTCTATATAATATATAGGAGTAGATTCCTCTGTGTGTAATGACTATATAATATATAGGAATAGATCCCTCTGTGTGTAATGACTCTATATAATATATAGGAATAGATCCCTCTGTGTGTAATGACTATATAATATATAGGAATAGATCCCTCTGTGTGCAATGACTATATAATATATAGGAATAGATCCCTCTGTGTGTAATGACTATATAATATATAGGAATAGATCCCTCTGTGTGTAATGACTCTATATAATATATGCGTCTGCCTTTTTGTATTGAATTACTGAAATAAATTAACTTTTTGATGATATTCTAATTTATTGAGATGTACCTGTATTTCCTGAAAAAGGTGCTGAAAAAGATAAAGGCTCCCATACACATTAGACTAATGTCAACCCAACCCAATAAGAATAGACAAGCGTGGCTGACACCCTAATGTGTATGAAGGTGTCGGCCAAATGATTGCTGGGTAAATTGTTGATGGGGCATGTCCGATGTTGGACTGCTGATAACTTATGTCCCAGAAAGCGGAGCTATCAGCAGAGATGTGGCTCCTCTGTATGGGAGCGCTGGCCGAGTTGTATGTTGGCTGAATGATCGGCTGAAGCATTGTTCACACAACAGCCATCTTATGTGTATGGCCGGATTTATCCACTATGGCTCATTTAGACAGGATGATAATCAGAAAATTAGGGTTTGCAAGAGCGTTTCCGATTACTGTCCAGAGTAAAGATGCCACAAATCACCCAATGAACGACGATGATTATCCATTGGGTGACTATCATTTATGCCAGGGGTGGGGAACCTCCGGCCCGCGGGCCGCATGCGGCCCACCATGACCTTTTATGCGGCTCCGGGCAGATTCCCGGGGGTTGCAGTGCTCGGCCACTGCCGTGGTCTTACCGGGTGCCGGCCCTTTAAGGCTTCACATGCGTTGCTTGCGCGCACCAATGAGCTTAGGACTTTGTGGGCGGGTTTAGCGCTCTGTGCTTCCGTCCCACAGCAGCTTCACAGTTTCCTGCATTGTGCCGCCCGCTCTCCACCCCTTCTCTTGTGCAGCGTGCCTCAATCAGTGCTGTGTGCTGCCCGCTCTCTGCCCCTTCTCCGGTGCAGCGTGCAGCTCCACGTGCTGTGTGCTGCCGCTCCCCGGCGCTGTGTGCCGCCCGCTCTCTGCCCCTTCTCCGGTGCAGCTCCACGTGCTGTGTGCCGCCCGCTCTCTGCCCCTTCTCTAGTGCAGCGTGCCCCCTGCAGTGCTGTGTGCAGACTCCCCAGTGATGTGGATCACCCCCACTGTTGAGTTCTCTCCAGTGCTCCTTACCACCCCAAGTGCAGTGTACCCCCTAGTGAAGTCTGTGCTCTCCAAGTGCTGTCTGTGCCCCCCAGTCTCCTCCTAGTGATGTCTGTGTGCCCCCCTTAGTGATGTCTGTGTGCCCCCCCTTAGTGATGTCTGTGTGCCCCACCCCCCCTTAGTGATGTCTGTGTGCCCCCCCCTTAGTGATGTTTGTGTGCCCCCCCCTTAGTGATGTTTGTGTGCCCCCCCCTTAGTGATGTTTGTGTGCCCCCCCTTTAGTGATGTTTGTGTGCCCCTCCCTTAGTGATGTCTGTGTGCCCCCCCTAGTGCTCTGTGTCGCACTAGTGATGTGTGTGCCGTCTGTGCCCCACAGCAATGCTTATGCCTGCCTGTGACCTAGTAATGTGTGTTCCCCAGCATCTCCTGTTATGTATATGCTCCCAGCGCCTCCTGCCATGGATATGCTCCCAGCGTCTCCTGTGATGTGTATGCCTCAACCCCGCCTGTGATATATACGTCACACACTGGGGTATGTACATCACATTGGAGATGCTGGGGCTGTACATATGACAGGAGAGGCTGTGCGCATATACCTCACAGGAGGGGGCTGGGCACATATACATCAAAGGAGAGGCTGAAAGCATATACATCACAGGAGGGGGCTGGGAGCATATACATGTCCCAGCCCCTCGTGTGATGTATGTGCCCCCAGTGTCTTCGGTGATGTCGGTGTCTCTTGTGATGTATATACAGCAGTCCCAGCGTCTCCTATGTGATGTATATGCCAACAGCCCCTTCAGTCATGTATGTTTCTCCTGTGATTTATATACACCAGTCCCTGTGTCTGCTGTGTGATGTATATGGTCTACCAATCTTATTATCACAAAGAGTTGCCTGCGCTCCAGACCGTGACAAACCTGGAAAAGAGAGAAGCAACATAAGTATCGCCGAACATCACAGCCGCACAAAACAGAAGCAGCTCCGGCCACCACAATAGGGGTGAGTTAATTAACTGTTTGACCAAATATAGTTGGTTCATTTTCACATTGATAATTTTGTGCGGCCCCCGAAGGTTGGCAGAAATTTCCAAATGGCCCCCCGCAGCAAAAAAGTTCCCCACCCCTGATTTATGCCAACATAAAAATAGTTATTGTCGGCAGCTCGTCATCCGTGTGATTATACTGTATAGGACAAAAATAATTGGACTATGATTTTTTTATCCCATACAGTTTTTGTGGGCATGTGTAAAGGAGCCAATACACATATATAGTCAATTGGAGCTCATTAACTACTGAAACCTGTCCGTCTGAACAGGCGCCTTTGGCTGATAAAAATTGGTGATTTACACCGAAATTATATTTAATTGGTTAAAATGTAAATATAAACATTTTACCTGAATGATCATAACCGGCCATGTTACTTTGTCCAAAAGATCTTTCTTTGAAAGAATTTTCTAAAGGATGGATCGTTTCCTTGCATCACTGATGGACACATCACCAGGTTAAGCGACAGTAATAGCTAATGGACTAAAGCATATATAGTCATTGCCAAAATTTGCTGTCATCCTAGACATTGTTCCAGAAAATTATGTATTTCTCCCTGAAAATTATTGCAATTACTCATGTTTTGTTATACACATTTATTTCCTTTGAGTGTATTAGAACACACAAAAAAAGGCAAATTGGACTTAATTTCCCACAAATTCCCCAAAATAGACAGGCAAAATTGTTGGCACCTTTCCAAAATTGTGGTGAACCAACTTTGTTTTCAGCATGTGATGCTCATTAAACTCACCTGTAGCAAGTAACAGGTGTGGGCAATATGAAAATCACACCTGAAACCAGATAAAAAGGGGAGATCTGCTCAATCTTTGCATTGTGCAGCTGTGTGTGTCATAAGCACAGTGAACGGAAAGAAGGGAGGAACTGTCTGAGAACTTGTGAACCAAAAGTGTTGAAAAATATCAACAATCTCAAGGTTGCAAGTCCATCTTCAGAGATCTTGATGTTCCTTTGTCCATGATGCGTAACATAAAGCTAGAAATTTATGACCCATGGCACTTTAGCTAATCTCCCTGAACATGGAAAAAAAAATGATGAAAGGCTGCAACACAGGATAGTCCAGATGGTGGATAAGCAGCCCTAATCAAGTTCTAAAGAAATTCAAGCTGTTCTGCAGGCTCCGTGTGCATCATTGTCAGCGTGAACTATCCGCCCACATTTGAATGAAATAAAACGCTATGGCAGGAGACCCCGGAGGACCCCACTGCTGACACAGAGACATAAAAAAGCTAAATGCAGTTAGACAAAATGTATGCAAGTAAGCCAAAATCCTTCTGGGAAAGCATCTTGTGGACAGATGAGACAAACATCATTTTACTGGTTTAATGAAAATAAAACGAGGCCACAAAGAAAGAACACAGTACCTACAGTCAAATATGGTGGAGGTTCAAAGATGAATGGGGAAGTTTTGCTGCCTGTGCCACTCTGTTCCTTCACTGTGTGCAAGGCATCATGAAATCTGTAGATTAACAATGATTTTGGGTTGGAATGTAGTGCCCTGTGCCAGAAAGGCAAGTTTGTGTCCTAGATCAAGGGTCTTCCAGTATGACAATCAGTCTGGATCTAAATCCCATTGAACACCTGCAGTGAGATCTTCACATTGCTGTTGGGAAAAGGCACCTTCAAATATGAGAGACCTGGAGCAGTTTATAAATAAGCGTTCAAAATTCCAGGTGAGAGGAGTGAGAAGCTTGTGGATGATTATAGGAAGCGACTGATTGCAGATATGGTATAGATTTCAAAGGGTAAAGGGTGGACAACCAAATATGAAAGTTGAGGAAGGAAAAAAATTTGGTCTGGCCCATTTTTGGGGTTTGTGTGAAATTATGTTTAATTTGCCTTTTTTTATGTTGTTCCAATCCACACAAAGGAAATAAATGTGTGTATAATAAAATGTGTAATTGCAATAATTTTCTGGGAGAAATACTTCATTTTCTGGAACAATTTCATGGCTGTATATCTGAACCAGTGGAACAATTGGATACCAATCGTTTGTTCACGGATTGTTGAACCATCGCACTGCGTCTAATGTGTGTGGCCACCATAAAGGCAAATTCTAGCCCGTCAACTTCCCTTTTTCCTTTGGGCAACAATCTACTTAATCTTTTTGCCACCCGTTTTACAAGACATAAAATACTAAAATCAACTAATTCTGATTTGCATAATGAGAAATCCTGGGAAGAAGGGAAAAAAGAAAAGGAAACAGCAGAACAGTACGGCTCTAATGTCGCCACTTCCAAGGCTTTGGGCACAAGTAAGACGCACACACTGAAATGGACACACAAGGCTTTAGCTACACAACTCCTTTCCAGAAACTGAGAAATAAGCGGACACCACGGGACCTCTGAACATGGGAAATGAGACTCAGCATGAGGGGATTAAGTAGAGAGCTCGGCTCGTGTCACTGCTGATCAGGGTTTACGGTGCTCACCAAATATGGGTCAAAACAACCCAACAAGAATTATTAGAGCAGAAACACAAAGCACGAAACAGATCACAAGATCTTTACATTTCTTTCTTGCGACGGCACAAAGATAATAGTGAGTACAATCCAAAAAACATGAAATATCATACACACCGATCCCAAAGTACAACCACTAAGCCCAGACCGGCCTCCATTTCCATTTACTGGAATGTGGATAGGCGGCCATATGTCGGATCTTTAATTTACAACAGAAGAAAATAAATGTACCTATTAGTCAGCTACAAAGTTACATTCTTCAATTGTCAAACCTTAGAAGAAACTCCTGCTGGCAACAAAGCCTGAGTGATGAGCAAAGACTGACAAGTCCTGACCAAGAGCGAAGCCCCAATTACCAGGACAAAGCCATCCACAGGCCAGATCACTGACATCCCAGGGTCCTGCAAGTAAAGGACCCCCTGCTGGTATCACACGCTGGAGGATAACACAGCTTTCTCCAAATACTGAGCCCTGTTTAGCCCCGCACACACCACTGATTGGCAACTGTCTGCCAATCAGTGGTGGATAGCAGAGAGGGGTAGAGAGGGGTGATTAATGCCGCGCCAAATGATCACTGTTCAAATGTCAGATTAACGTGTCTTTATTGTTGGCATAGGTCTACGCGTTTCAGGAGCTCAGCTCCCATCCTCAGGACCGTCAAGCACCAAAGTTTCTTTGGTGCTTTACGGTCCTGAGGAAGGGAGCTGAGCTCCTGAAACGCGTAGACCTATGCCAACAATAAAGACACGTTAATCTGACATTTGAACAGTGATCATTTGGCGCGGCATTAATCACCCCTCTCTACCCCTCTCTGTTATCTGCCGTTTGGGTGGCTGCAGCCTTGATCAAAGTTATACACACGAGTAAAGTAGTTGTGACTGTCACAACTGCATCTGGTGAGTATTATTACTCCCCTCTCCTCACCCCGCATATATTGGGGTAATACCCTATCTGCGCTTTTATTTCCACAGCTTTTTTCTCTTTAACCAGTGGTGGAGGCAGGGTTAGGCCTGTTTCAGACGTCCGTGATTCTGGTACGTTTGTGCTTTTTTTTTATACGTACCAGAATCACTGACATACGCAGACCCATTATAATCAATGGGTCTGCGCACACATCAGTGATTTTTCACTGACCGTGTCTCTGTGTGGCGTACACGCGTGTCAGTGATTGCCGCACGGAGACATGTCCGTTTTTTTCTGGCATCACTGATGTCCCACGGACCACACTATGGTGTGATCCGTGAAACACGTACCAGAAAAACACGTACATATAAAATAAAAAAACATTTTCAACTCACCTTTCCAGCGACTCTGTGTGCAGCCTGTGCTCTCTGCAGCTTCCTGGCCAGCTCATGCATATTCATGAATGCAGTCAGAGCCAACCCAGAAGTAGCTGCAGAGAGTGGTGGGCGGATGCTGCAGAGTCGAGGAGTTCAGCACCACGGACAGCAGGAACAGGACAGGTGACCATACATCCATGTGCAATCACGGATAACGGATTGCACATAGACAACCACTGTGTGCCGTGAATCATGGCACACAGAGGGACATAGGCATTTTTTTTTTTACACATCAGTAAAGATGGTCTCTTTTTTACTGATGTGTGAAACAGGCCTTATACAGAGCTGTTGACTAGTAGGTACCAGGCAGCTAGACCTGCAGTGATAATCTTCTGCTGATAAAACACTGATTTTATTGAAACAGCACACAGCCTATAAAGTGACATATCACTAGAATCAGGCTCTCGGCCCCTTCATTATGCTGCCCTCAGATTACATAACAAAAAAATTACTTAGTCACTTTAAAAAAACAGCCCATTAATTTTGCCTCTAACAAACTATGGAGTCCACACATTGTGTTTGCAAAGTTTTCTTAAATGGAAAAAAGAAAAAAAAAAAAACAGAAAGAAAAAAGTACTCCCAAGCACAGCATATAGTCTGCAAAAATCCACAACAAGCTCATTCAGATGAATGGATCGGTTTTTAGGGAGGTTCATAGCACTACTAGGTTATGGTGCTTAAGGAGGTTGGCCACTACTTTAACACTGATGGGCTATCCTTAGGATAGGTCATCAGTGTCTGATCGGCCGGGGTCCGACACCCGGCACCCACGGAGATCTGCTGTTATCTGAGCCGGCGGACGGAAATGCTCAGTTTCAGAGCTGCCCCATCGTCTGACAGAGGCCACGGCCGGGTGCACACATCTGCCTCTTATTGATCTGAATAGGAGGCAATGTGCAGAACCTGGCCGCTGTCAGTTGATGGGGCAGCTCTGGAACGGAGCATTTCTAACCGCCTGCTGCTGGCGTCACGGAACAGCTGATAGGTGGGAGTGCCGGGTGTCGGACCCCGGCTGATCAGATGTTGATGACCTATCCTAAAAATTAGCCATCAAATGTTAAAGACGTGCCCAAATTCTTTAAGCAGGAGTTGGCTCCTCAAAGCAATATCAAAATAAGAAATCGGCACTCAGCGAGTCCAGCGCAGTAAAGGTATATTCTTGAAAAAAAAACAAACGTCCGATCAGCATTTATTGTAGAGCCTGTACACACCAGCGTACCGTGTCTGCATGTGTCGGCTGCACAGAGCCCGGCCTGCGAGACCAAGAAAGACTTTCTGAGAAAGCTTCAGGAAATACGTGTGGAATGTAAGGAGTGGAAATATTCTGCATTCCAGACCCTTTAAACTTCAGCTTACCTGCAAACATGAGGGAGGCTCCAGGTCATTATGTCCATTTTATAGCCAATGTTTCACCAAACAATCCCCCAGATTGGCCTCTGCTTTAATTGAGCTGAATTCACACTGCACAAATCTCGCAAAGGATCGTTCCTAGGATCTCTCGTTTCCTGATAATCTTGCAGTGTAAACAGGCTGCCGATCACCCGATGAATGAGCAAAACGCTGGTTTGATGGGTGAAATGGTTAAGCTGCCTCAGAAATCATTGTTCTCGGCAGCACATTGTCCTGTGTAAACAGAACGTGCTGCCGAGAACAATGGCAGCCTCTGCCCCATGAACGATTTATTACTGTGTGCATTGGAAACAGACTACACTGGCAATCAAATGTTTGCTGTCAAGCAACAAAAGTAACTGATCACTGGTTAACGCCGCAAGTCGGAAGGTGTAACCCACCCTTAGTGAACAAGGGGCAGCTAGATGCATGTGGCCGTAACTGCACATACACGGCCCATGGGGCAGTGTATGGGGCTTTGGCCCAAATGTCACTTGGCCTGCATGGTCTGGCTGTATTCTTAGGATCACTAATGTGTTTTCAGTGATTGCAGACTTTCACATTACTAAGATAGGATGTAACAAATGGTGCTCATCATGTTCTATGGAAAACTGATTTCATAAAAACTTGCAGCAGAATTTCTGGGTCTCTAGCTCCTCTTCCCTTCTCCAAAGAACTGTAAGGCTATGTGCCCACGCTGCGGAAAATGCACGGATTTTGCCGCGGATTTCTCGCGGAAAAGCCGCAGATTTTCCAGAAATCTGCAGCACAGCTACTCCCCAGCCATTTCTATGGCATTTGGGAAATGCTGTGCCCATGTTGCGGATTTTTCCGCAGCAGAAATCGTGCGGAAAAATCTGCAGCATGTCAATTATTGTTGCGGATTTTGTTGCGGATTTTGCCTTTTCAATTGCATTTAAAAAAAAAAAAAAAAAAACAAATCGCGAAATCCGCATCAAAATCCGCGTCAAATCCGCACCTATGAAAAGGTGCGGATTCCGGGGGAAAGCTGCGGATTTTGATGCATGAAAAATCCGCAGATACAGAGTCCTGTGGGCACATAGCCTTAGGCTATGTGCGCACTATGACATTTTTGTACTTGTCAAAAATGCTGCGTTTTTGGCCGCAAAAAAACGCACCCACAGCAAAACAGTTTTTGATCACTGTGTTTATTGGCTGCGTTTTTGATCACTGTGTTTATTGGCTGCGTTTTGCTGTGTTTTTGATCACTGTTTTTTGGCTGCGTCTTGCTGCGTTTTTGATCACTGTTTTTTTACTGCGTTTTGCTGCGTTTTTGATCAGTGTTTTGCTGCATTTTTCAAATGCATTGCATGGCTGAAAAACGCAGTAAAACGCAGGAAAGAATTGACATGTCCATTTTTTTTTTAGCTCAAAAACACAGCTAAAAAATAAAAAAAATAAAAGCTGTGTGCGGACAGCAAAAGTGAAAATTCACACGTTGCTGGGAAAGGAAAGTCATGCAGTTTTGAGCCGAAAAACGCACCCAAAAAACGCTCAGTGTGCACATAGCCTAAAAGCACTAACCATCATCCTCTATCTCAGTAATGTGGATTTCTGTGTCACTGATAATAGACTTTATCATTGAAATTGATAGTGAATGATCAGTCTTGGTGGAGAAAGAATAAAAATTTGTCTGATAAGATATATAACAAAGTTGCTTACTTTCATGTGTACTATTAATTAATGAAAGAAGATGATGGCGTGTCCTGCTCCATGTAATAGGCCACGTGCACAATACCTGCGGGGCTTCGGCCGGCGTACAGTACCGTCTTCACACCAGATGTCAGATATGGCGGAAGTAAGAGACACTGCACAATTCTTTTAATCTTCCCCTCCCAGATCAGCCAAGGAAAGCTCAAGCATATAGTCCTAACAAGCATCTAGCCCCAGGCTTTCTTCACAAGAAGTGCGGTTACAAGTGCTCATTAGCATCCATGCATTCACTCCAAGACCTGGACTAACACGCAAGGTTTGGAGAGGACGACGAAAAAAAACCCTAGAAGACAAGTGATGTATTTAACATGGAATAAACTTTGTGGGATTAGAGATTTTTTTAAATAGATAAAAAAAAAACCGCTATTATCCTATTATTTCTCCTGCAGGGTGTCTGTCATTTTAATGGAAAAGATTTTTCACACTTCGGTAATGTGTAATCAAAAATTACCTATTGTTTAAAACCAGGTTTTTGCATTAAATGAATTTTTTAGCAATGTTTTTTCCCCCCGTATAACAATCTATATTAAAAATAAATAAAATCTTGCAATTTTCGCATTGGGCTTATTTCAGACTTTATGTTGTTGCAGGAAACATCACATGAACATTAGCCACAATGAACAGACTCCGACTATTGTATTGAAGCATATAATGAGCGTGTGTCAAGGTGATTGTGCCAGAGAGGAGCTGTCACACCAAGTATGGGGAAGTACCAAACGAACGGTGAAAGGGAAAGGAAACCCTGTGTCTAGGGAAGGGGGAGGAGATGGTGACCCCTGACCAAACCTACTGCTGGTCCCTGGGGTCCCCCACCACCCTAGATAGGTTCGGAACCTATGCACTGAGCAGGATACCTGACCATGACTGATGCTGTAATAGACCCTAAGTAGGGAATGGATAGGATGAGCGCTTAGTCAACCCCACTAAGCTCTAAAAAACACACAGGAATCACACACAGGGAGTGTAAACAAATAACTTCTCCCCTGATGACTCAAGGAGAGGAACCGCAACAACAACAAACTTTTTCCAGATGAATACAAGCCGACTGCTTGCACTGAAGACTTGCAAAGGGATGTTAAACTTATCACCAGCACAGGGTAGGAGGGATTAGAGTATTTAAAGACACAAAAGGTAAGTGCTGATGATTAACAGCTGAAGGGGTGAGGAAATCCGCAGGGTCCTAAAGAGAAAAGGATTAACCGCAAGCAGGAAAAAGAGAAAGTCAGAGAGCAGCTTGTGTAGCCAAACGATGCGACCTTCTACAGCCGGACACTACAGGACTGTCTGTCATGTGTGACACACCGTGACAGGGGCAGGGTAAGATGTGACATGGACTATTATGATCGGTAGATCTTGTGTGATCAGCTGTGTATAGAGATTTTACCTGTCATTGTAATCCTGCCTCCGATAAGAAAACTGCCGTAAACTCTTACTGAAAGATCAGGAAAAGTCTAAAAGATCTGGGACAAGGCACATGATGTGTTCATTGGAGACATTTATTTTTATTGCGATTTTACACTGTCACGAACCACCGGGGGGGTCACTCAGAAATCCCCCGCGCTGGCTACCAGTACGTCACAATCGGGGGGTAACAAGTGGGGGTCACCCCTCCTTTATACCTCCCGACCGACAGACAGAGCACGTGACGCGCTCTCTAGCGCCCCTCTTATAGTCAGGCCAATTATGGAATTGCCCGACAATAAGCAAGGAGGCCGCTATACTACTTATGCCGATTATTGAAGGGTCCCCGGTGAGAGTAGGGTATATATTCCCCCGACCTCCGCGGGCGGAATATATAAAACCTCCCCGAATCTCACTGGCCTCCCCACAATAATCCTTGGCACAACTCGCTGCCACCAACCGCTTCACGGTAACTATTAGCCGAACACACAGACGTGGGATTCAAGATCGAGATAACAGAACAGCCCAAGATTAATTATATAATTTAATCAGCCTAAAGCACACTAGAAACTACAATATATACAATAGGAGATCTACAGAATATACATATGTCAGAGTACAGTTACAATCAAAGCATGGGTTACAAACAGGCATACACAGTTCCAGCAGTTACCTTGTGCGTCTGGCCACAGGGGGGCGCCATAGACCAGGTTTCCAGGAACTCCCTCACAGGTCTTTCCCAACCAGGCCCCCGAGCAAAAGAACACTGGAAAATGGCCGAAGTAGGGTTATCAACCTGGGCAAATCCAGGTCCCCTCCTACCTTAGTGACCTCAGAGGGAGCACTGCTTCACCCCTGGCTGGAGTTATGGACAAAATCCACAACATGGAATATGGGCCATAACTTTGCCTGGGAGCGTCGTAGGCGGACATCAATGCTCTCATTGTGACAGTTATGAATTTAGCTACAGAATGAGAGGACTCATGACTTGTCTACTAGTTCCACATTGGCTGATATCACGTTTGGGGTATTTCCCCAGGTCCTGCTCCCATAAAAAGGGTGTGCCAGCATCGTCCGCATGCGGAGACACCATTTTTATGGTTGCCATATTTATCGGAAATATGGCTTGCGAGATATGAACCATTTTTTACTGGAGTCGTCCTGTCTGGATACTTCCAAGCTTGCTAACTAGATAGCAGCCCCTACTACAGGGTCACGGCAGGGAGTCATCCTGTGTCCATTGTTCCCACATCACCTAATCTCCATATCACAGGAGATGGCCATGGGATGTGTTGCTAGGATGTGACACCTTCACAGATGCTGGACATCTGAGAACAAGAAGGGAGGGGGCACTGCCATGGAGTGATGAGAGCGATTATGACTGGAAATCATAATTCATCTTCATATCCCAGGGTTTGCCTCACACCTCCCCCCTTTTGAGGGCGCTAGGGGGCAGCACACTCCGGTGTTCCCCCGTGCGCCCGTCCGCGACCTCTCCTTGTCGGGACAGCCCGTCTGCGTTACCGTGGTCCCGGCCCCTTTTGTGTCGAATGGTGAAGTTGTATTGCTGGAGCGCCAGGCTCCATCGCAACAACCTGCCATTCGTCCCGGAGACAGTGTGTAACCAGCTGAGGGGATTGTGGTCCGTCTCCACGATGAAGTGGCGCCCGTATAGATAGGGTTGCAGACGCTGCAGAGCCCACACTATGGCTAGGCATTCCTTCTCCATTGTGGAATAGGCTACTTCCCTCGGTAACAGCTTCCTGCTCAGGTACAAGACTGGGTGCTCTTGGCTCGCAGAGTCCACCTGGCTGAGTACCGCACCGAGGCCGAAGTCACTGGCGTCGGTCTGTACTACAAACGGCCGCGTGAAGTCGGCTGCCTGTAGCACGGGCGGGCTGGACAGGGCGTCCTTTAGGGCCCGGAAGGCTGTCTCGCAGTCCACTGTCCAATCGACTGCAGAGGGCAGCTTCTTCTTGGTGAGGTCCGTCAAGGGCTTTGCCAGGCTACTATAGCATGGAACAAACCTCCTATAGTACCCAGCGGTCCCCAAGAAGGACATCACCTGCTTCTTGGTCCTGGGGGTGGGCCAGGATGCGATGGCTTCCACTTTCTCAGGCTCGGGCTTCAGTGTTCTCCCGCCTACCCGGTGACCGAGGTACTGGACCTCGCTCATGGCCAGCTGACACTTTCCCGGCTTGATGGTCAAACCTGCCTGGTGGATCCGCCTGAGCACCTGTGCTAGATGCTCTAGGTGATCTTCCCAGGTGGGACTGAAGACGGCAATGTCATCCAGGTACGCGGCCGCGTACCCTTCAAGTCCCTTGAGCAGGGTGTTGACCATCCGCTGGAAAGTGGCAGGGGCATTCCTCATCCCGAATGGCATCACCGTGGACTCGTACAGTCCAAATGGGGTAATAAAGGCAGAGCGTTCCCTGGCCTTGCGAGTCAGGGGGATCTGCCAATATCCCCGGCTTAGATCCATGATGGTCAGGTACTGAGCCCCGGCCAACTGATCGAGCAGGTCATCGATGCGTGGCATTGGGTACGCATCGGCGACTGTGACAGCATTGAGCCCCCTGTAGTCCACGCAGAACCGAGTGGTTCGGTCCTTCTTAGGGACGAGGACTACAGGCGAGGCCCAAGCGCTGTTGGATGCCTGGATCACCCCCAGCTTCAGCATCTCGTCAATCTCCTGGCGCATGTGTTGCTGCACCTCCAGGGAGACCCGATATGCTGAACGCCGGATCGGGGGATGATCCCCAGTGTCCACGTGATGGACAGCCAAGTTAGTCCTTCCGGGCTGGTTGGTAAACAACCCCCGGAAGGGGTGTAGGGTGGCCCACAGCTGGGACCGTTGGTCCTCCAAGAGCTGGTGGCCAACCTCCACATCCTCAATGGATCCGCCTGCCCTAACCTGGGCTAGCATATCCAAGAGGGTTTCCGCTTCTCCCTCCTCGGGCAGGTTGCACACGGGGAGCGCACATGCCTCCCGCTCATGATGTGCCTTCATCATGTTCACATGGAAGGGCTTCCGCCTTCCACGGGCAGGGTCCAGGGTGACCAGGTACGTCACAGGGTTGAGCTGCTGGTACACGAGGTATGGGCCTTCCCAGGCTGCCTGAAGCTTGTCCTGTGGTACGGGGACCAGTACCCACACCTTTTGACCCACTTGGTAGGTCCTCTCACAAGCGTTCTGGTCGTACCAACGCTTCTGATCGGCCTGGGCTTGAGCCATATTGTCGTGTACCAGTTGCGTCAAGGCCTGCATTTTGTCCCGGAAGCGCATGACATACTCGATAACCGACACTCCAGGGGTGGCCAAATCCCCTTCCCAAGCCTCTTTCACCAGAGCCAGGGGGCCCCGCACACGTCGCCCGTACAGGAGCTCAAACGGTGAGAATCCTGTTGAGGCCTGTGGAACCTCCCGGTAAGCAAATAACAGGTGTGGGAGATACCGCTCCCAGTCACGCCCATGGGAGTCGACCAACATCTTAAGCATCTGCTTTAAGGTGCCATTAAACCGCTCGCACAGGCCATTAGTCTGTGGATGGTACGGGCTGGCCACCAGATGTCGCACCTGGACTTGCTTACAGAGGGCCTCCATCAGCTGGGACATGAATTGGGTCCCCCGGTCAGTGAGCATTTCCTGGGGAAAACCCACTCGGGAGAAAATCTCCAGCAATGCGGTGGCCACCTTGTCAGCCCGAATGGACGACAAGGCCACTGCTTCTGGGTACCGGGTGGCATAGTCCACTACCGTCAGTATGAAGCGTTTCCCGGAGCTGCTGGGGATGGCCAGCGGGCCGACCAGATCCACAGCCACCCTCCTGAAAGGCTCATCGATGATTGGCAGAGATACTAGTGGGGCTTTGGGGTGTGGCCCCGCCTTCCCCACTCTCTGACAGGTTTCACACGAACGGCAGTAGGCAGCCACATCGGCCCCCATTTTTGGCCAGTAGAAATGCTGGTTTAACCTGGCCTTGGTCTTAGCGATCCCTAGGTGTCCGGCCATCGGAATCTCATGTGCGATCCGCAACAACTCCGTCCGGAACGGATAGGGTACCACCAACTGTCGGTCCCTGGGCCACGCCTCCGGTGAACCCTGCTGGACCGTGGCCCGGTACAGCCGTCCTTGGTCCCAGACCACTCGCTCCGGGTCAGAGTCCGAGGGAGGCTGTGCCGCCTGCTCCTTAAGAGCTTTCAGGCTGTCGTCAGCTTCTAACGCTGCCTGAAACCCCTGACTAGATGTGGCCAGAATCGACGAGACTGTCACATCTTCAGTCAGTACCCCGGGACCTGTGTCCTGGCCTCCGCCTGACTCGGCTGCCACTTGGTCAGAAGGGGAAGAGCTATCGGACCTCCGGGAGGCCCCTTGGCTTCCAGCACTCCCACTGCGGGTGACAGCGGCCACAGCCGCTGCGACCGTGGGTCGTGCCTGCTCCTCCTCCGTTCCTGACCAAGTCGCCGGTTCAGGCAGACCTACCTGGCTTCCTGACACCCCGGTTGTGGGGGAACCATGCACCGAGATCTTACCTGGGAGCACTTCCGCTCCTGGACCGGCCCCAATCTCACCTGCCTGTTCCCCTCCTGCAGCAACAGAACCCCGCTGTGAAATCTCTGGGGACCCCACATTTGCTGTGGTAGCCCCCACCCCACACACTGGTCCTCCCCCTGCAGCACCCTGCTCTCTGCTTATCCCTGCAGAGGGCAACAGATCCCAGCTCACTGGCTGGTTACTTGTAGAGGCATTGTCACACCTTTCTCTGACCCCCTCCCCTGTCACAGCTGCAGCTGAGTGTGTGTCTATGGTGTCTATGCAAGCAGAAATATCAGAGTTCACTCCCTCCTCCCTTACATCATTCATAGATAACACATTAACATTGTTAGGAGTCATGTCAGTACGGGCTGAAGGTTCAGCCCTTGGGGGGGGCCCAAACTGGGAGGTTATCTGCCCCAAATCTGTCCCAAGTAGCACGTTTGCAGGGATCCGATCAGTTACCCCCACCTCCCTCACCCCTCGCCCTGCGCCCCAGTCCACATAAATGTCAGCAACAGGCAGCGCCGGGTCAATGCCTCCAATCCCGGAGACAGCGAGGGTTTTTCCAGGGATCAAGTCTTGGGGGGACACCATCCCAGGCCGCACCAGAGTCACCTCCGAGGCGCTGTCTCGCAATCCTATGGTCACAGACCGGCCGACGGTGACAGGTTGGAAGCTGTCCAGGGACCTACCACCACCCCCACCCACACAATACACCTTGGGCGGCCCTTGGGACGGGGACGGAGCCGGGGCCTTGGGACGCTGAGGGCACATGGCCTTGAAGTGTCCAGGTAGGTTGCACTGGTGGCACCGTCTTGGTTCTGCCACGGGCCTGGAGAGGGGAGTTGAGGGGGACACCCCCTGCAGTCTAGGGGCAGGTGGGGCAGTCGCAGAGTTCATCTTACCCCCTCTCCAGGTGCTGCTGGTGGCTGCTCTCCTGGCCTCAGGAGCCCGATTGTTGGTGTAGTCATCGGCCAGGGCAGCTGTAGCCGTGGACCCCTTTGGCTTCTGGTCTCGGATGAACTGGCGGAGATCCTCAGGGCAGTTCCACAAGAGTTGCTCCGTGATGAACAAGTCCAGGATCTCCGGTCCGGTGGAAAGCTGCAGGCCTTGGGTCCAGTGGTCGGCAGCTCGGGCAAGTGCCCGCCGGTGGTCAGCCCAGGAGTCCTTTGGTCCCTTTTGCAGGGTCCGGAACTTCTTGCGGTAGGACTCTGGAGTGAGGTTGTACTGTTGGATCAGGGCCCGCTTGATGGTGTCGTAGCCCTGATCTGCCTCAGCAGGCAAGTCCCCAAGGATATCCAGGGCCTTACCCCTTAGACGGGGGGTCAGGTATTTGGCCCACTGATCCTTGTCCAGATGGTGCTGCAAGCAAGTCCGTTCAAAAGCAGTCAGGAAAGAGTCCAAGTCTCCACCCTTCTCCAGCACGGGAAAGTCCTCAACACGGACCTTTGGAAGTTTGGTGTCTTGAAGGTCACGTGTGGCTGATGAGGGTCGGAGCTGAGCTAGCTGCAGCTGGTGGTCACGCTCTGCCTGTTGCTGTCGCTCTTCACGCGCTGCCTGCCGCTCCGCAGCCTCAGCGTCACGCGCTGCTTGCCGCTCCGCAGCCTCACGCGCTGCTTGTCGCTCACGCTCGGCCATGAGTATCTCGTAGGTATCCCGGTCTCCAGCCATAAGCCTGGCCAAGGCAGCTTGAAGGAGGGCCTCTGCACCTCTCAGGCCGGAGGGATTGGCAAGTGGTGATCTGCGGCACGCTGCAGAGCCTGGTGATTCACTGTCCATTGCAGAGCGGAGGGCTGGCATCTGGCTCGTTGAGGACCCTTGGGTGAGCTGCTCCTCATCTTGTCCATAATTGCCAGGTTGTGCGCTGTCCTCTGCAGAACGGTTTTCTGGCGTCGAGCTCCTGGAGGACTCGTGGGCAACCTCCTCATTGCTGTCCACAGCACCGTCCTCCCTCTCTTCGGCTCCTGCCTTAGCATTGGCCAGTTGCATAGCTCTGCTCCTGGTGCCATCAGCCATTCTTGCAGACTTTTGGTCACTGACACAGAACTGACACCTGATGCGCCCACACACCTTACAGTATCTGCACTCTGACACTCTAGTGTTGAGCTAGTCTGAAGACCCCAGCAGCCACAGCTGCTGCTGGCAGTCTTTAGTGTCTGGGAGTATGGGTCTCACACTCACACACACTATTATCTCGATCCCACCGCTTGCCACCAATATGTCACGAACCACCGGGGGGGTCACTCAGAAATCCCCCGCGCTGGCTACCAGTACGTCACAATCGGGGGGTAACAAGTGGGGGTCACCCCTCCTTTATACCTCCCAACCGACAGACAGAGCACGTGACGCGCTCTCTAGCGCCCCTCTTATAGTCAGGCCAATTATGGAATTGCCCGACAATAAGCAAGGAGGCCGCTATACTACTTATGCCGATTATTGAAGGGTCCCCGGTGAGAGTAGGGTATATATTCCCCCGACCTCCGCGGGCGGAATATATAAAACCTCCCCGAATCTCACTGGCCTCCCCACAATAATCCTTGGCACAACTCGCTGCCACCAACCGCTTCACGGTAACTATTAGCCGAACACACAGACGTGGGATTCAAGATCGAGATAACAGAACAGCCCAAGATTAATTATATAATTTAATCAGCCTAAAGCACACTAGAAACTACAATATATACAATAGGAGATCTACAGAATATACATATGTCAGAGTACAGTTACAATCAAAGCATGGGTTACAAACAGGCATACACAGTTCCAGCAGTTACCTTGTGCGTCTGGCCACAGGGGGGCGCCATAGACCAGGTTTCCAGGAACTCCCTCACAGGTCTTTCCCAACCAGGCCCCCGAGCAAAAGAACACTGGAAAATGGCCGAAGTAGGGTTATCAACCTGGGCAAATCCAGGTCCCCTCCTACCTTAGTGACCTCAGAGGGAGCACTGCTCCACCCCTGGCTGGAGTTATGGACAAAATCCACAACATGGAATATGGGCCATAACTTTGCCTGGGAGCGTCGTAGGCGGACATCAATGCTCTCATTGTGACAGTTATGAATTTAGCTACAGAATGAGAGGACTCATGACTTGTCTACTAGTTCCACATTGGCTGATATCACGTTTGGGGTATTTCCCCAGGTCCTGCTCCCATAAAAAGGGTGTGCCAGCATCGTCCGCATGCGGAGACACCATTTTTATGGTTGCCATATTTATCGGAAATATGGCTTGCGAGATATGAACCATTTTTTACTGGAGTCGTCCTGTCTGGATACTTCCAAGCTTGCTAACTAGATAGCAGCCCCTACTACAGGGTCACGGCAGGGAGTCATCCTGTGTCCATTGTTCCCACATCACCTAATCTCCATATCACAGGAGATGGCCATGGGATGTGTTGCTAGGATGTGACACCTTCACAGATGCTGGACATCTGAGAACAAGAAGGGAGGGGGCACTGCCATGGAGTGATGAGAGCGATTATGACTGGAAATCATAATTCATCTTCATATCCCAGGGTTTGCCTCACATACACGTTTTCTTCTAAAGATTGTTTAAAGCCAATCTGAGAGCAGTATAATGTACAGACGAGACCTCGATACCACTGATTTGTTACTAAGCTGCAGTTTTGATAAAATTACTGTTATCAGCAAGACATGATCACTTTGAGAACTAGTAAACCTGCTGCCATGTAGTCCTCTATATTGATCAGCTTTGTATGACCCATCCCACACCACTAATTGGCAGTTTTCTGCCTATGCACAGTGTACACAGAAAGCTGCCAATCAATAGTGTGGGCGGGGTTATACAGAGCTCAACATTCAGAAAACTGGTAGCTATGCAGAAAAAAAATGGGATTTTGTAAAAATCACATCCAGCAGCCCAGTACGTGACATCACTGGAATCAGGGTCTCTGCCCCTACATCACCTAGTGACAGATTCCTTTTAGAAAGAAAAAAAAAAAGGGACTCCAAACCACATAGAAGGGTGTCACCAAGAAAGGATGTAAAGCGCCCACAGCAATTCATTTTCTGCTGCGATTCAGTCACTGGCAGCATACATATCCAGCGATGAGGGATCAGTACAGATGGATATAGACAAGCAGTGCAGTCCCTGCAGCCACAGCCCCAATATCCTCCTCCACCAACGCACTGCAGCATCACATGCACTCACAGTAAGCAGCTCATCAGTCTCATTAGGTACAAAACGTCATCCCTGTTCATGTAGATCAGCAGCAGGAAAGGTTTTGTGACTCATCCTGTAGAGCAGCGATGCCGGAATCAGACGGCTGTGAGCAGAAGAATTGCATTAATACCGTACTCACGTCTAATATGCAATGCAATGTGAACAAAAATGTGGCTTAACTGGAAACCTTCCTGCAGGAAAGTATCAGTCTGCTCATTACGTATGCTCACGAGATGTCATACTCCTAGCATGAACACATACCTTTCCATCACTGCCATTAATCACAATGGAGATAGGCCGCACCATCGGCTCTCTAGCTGATGACAAGGACTACCGGCCTCATTTTCTTCCTAAAATTGAAGGTCTGAGAGGCTGAACACCCGCACCCTTTTATTACCCCTTATTGACTTCTCATAAAATATACCCTGGACTACCCTTTAAAAGATAGAGGGGGAGGTTCAAGCTGCACAAAGTCATGATGGAAGGTGCAGAGCACACTATCAAGATTCCCCAGAGCGAGCAGGCTGTCAAGTGACCACCTGGATGCGATCTGTATTCTTCTGGACATGTGCAGACTAGACTTGATCAGTATCTCTCTATAGAAGAGAATTGAGAGAAGTCAAATTAGTTTGGTTGGCAGTGACCATATAAATGTGGTTACGTGACTGACAACTAGCACTGGGAGGCGATTTATATACTTCTAGACATGGGCAGACTAGACTTGATCGGCACCTCTCCATAAAAGACAACTGGGATAAGTCAGGTTAGTTTGGTTGGCATGTGACTCCATAAATGTGGCTATGTGACTGATAACTGGCACTGGGAAATCATGACAGCATGCACACTGTCAAGATTCCCGGAAGCGAGCAGGCTGTCAGGTGACCACCTGGATGTGATCTGCATGCTTCTGGACACATACAGACTAGACTTGATGAGCACCTCTCCATAGGAGAGAATTGGGAGAAGTCAGATTAGTTTGGTTGGCGTGCGACTACATAAATGTGGATACGTGACAGATGACCAGCACCAAAAATGCTGGGAAATCATGACCGCATGCGCACTGTCTACTCTCACGATTCAGCGGTCTGCAGATGTTTAGCCCAAGTCTGGACAACCCCTCACGGTGCCACTGATCCTGGAATTAATATTTAACTCCCCCTAACAAATATAAAGCCTTCTGTTCCATTTGTTGTAACCTGGAAGCAATGATATCAGTCAATCGTCAATCTACCACAAGCACAAAATCACAGTCGTCTCGAAGAAATGTGCCGTGTCCATGACTAGAGTTTACACATCCGATGCTTACAATGTAGAAAACCACCATGAAAAGTCCTCTACAAACACAGCTCAGTCTTCTCCCATTGACTGTAAAGCGGGATTATGTGTCCCTGAGAACGACAGCTGTGAACCACATGGACGTGACCTTCCTGTTACCGATGTGATACTGAAGCCGCTACCAGTACATGCAGGGAGACATTTTTACCAGTACAACTACACCATTTTTCTAGCACCACCTCATTGTAAATCAGACTCATTCAGGAAGCGTGCCATATTTAGTGTCATGGGCAAAAGCGTTGGCACCCTTAAAATATGAAAATCACATCTGAAACCAGTTAAAAAGGAGAGATGTTCACTCAGTTGTTGCCTTGTGTGCCACACGACACATGGAGAACAGAAAGAGGACAACTGTCTGAGGAAATGAGAACCAAAATTGTTGAAAAATATCAACAATCTCAAAAGGTACAAGTCCATGTCCAGAGATCTTGATGTTCCTTTGTCCACAGTGCACAACATAAAAAATTAACAACCCATGGCACTGTAGCTAATCTTCTTGGATGTGGACGACAGAGAAATGATGAAAGGTTGCAACTCAGGATAGTCCTAATGGTGGATATCCAGCCCCAATCAAGTTCCAAAGAAATTCAAGCTGTCCTGCAGGCTCAGGGTGCCTCAGTATCAGTACAAAGTATCCGTCCACATTTGAATTAAATTAAATGCTATGCAGGAGATCCAGGATGACCCCGCTGCTGACACAGACATTAAAAAAAAGCTAGACTGCAGCTTGCCAAAACGGAAGTGGGTAACCCAAAATCCTTCTGGGAAAGTGTGTTGTGGACAGAGGAGACCAAGATAGAGTTGTTTAGTAAAGTATATCATTCTACTGTTTACGGACAACTGAATGAGAGCTACAAAGAAAGGAAGGAACACACTACCTACAGTCACATATGGTGGAGGTTCAAAAATGTTTTGAGGCTGTTTTACTGCTCTGTCACTGGGTGCTTTGACTGTGTGCAAGACATCATGAAACCTGAAGATTAACAAAGGATTTTGGGTAACAATATAGTGTCCATTATATCAGAAAGCTGGGTTTGGGTCCAATGTTATGGGTATTCCAGCAGAACAATGAGTTCAGATCTAAATCCCATTGAACAGCTGAGCAGAGATCTTACAAATGCTATTGAGAGAAGACGCCTTCAAATATGAGACCTGGAGCAGTTCATAAAGAAGAGTCAGAGATTCCAGTTGAGCGGTGGAAGAAGTCTTCAATTGCAGTTATTTATTCCAAAAGGGTGTGCAACCATATATTAAAGTTGATGGTGACAACAATTTTGTCTGGCCTATTTTTGGGTTTTGGGTGAACTTATATGCAAGTTTTTTATGTGTTGCACCAATACACACAAAGGAAATAAATGAGTATAAACAAAACATATAATTACAATAATTTTCTGGAACAATTTCAATGGTGCAAACACTTGTACAAAGCCCTGGGCTATTTTTCTGACATATTAGGCCAGGCTTTCAAGTCACCCGTCATCCACCGATTGGCACAACACATCCAAACCTCCCCATCTAAGGTGAGACTAGATGAAGACAAGCAAAGTACTGTATCTACTAAACTGCAGTATAAAATACATTGCCAAGAGGGCACACAGCCACATAATAAGCAGGATACATAAGCCTTGCTACTGCCTAGCACCAAGATAATATCCCGTACCTTACATTACTGCTAACACCCCAATAACAGGAGGCAAAACCTTAAGGCTCCGTCACACTAAGCAACATCGCTAGCAACATCGCTGCTAACGAACAACTTTTGTGACGTTGCTAGCGATGTTGCTGTGTGTGACATCCAGCAACAACCTGGCCCCTGCTGTGAGGTCGTTGGTTGTTGCTGAATGTCCTGGGCCATTTTTTAGTTGTTGCTGTCTCGCTGTGAAGCACAGATCGCTGTGTGTGACAGCGAGACAGCAACAACTAAATGTGCAGGGAGCAGGAGCCGGCTTCTGCGGAGGCTGGTAACCAATGTAAACATCGGGTAACCAAGAAGCCCTGTCCTTGGTTACCCGATATTTACCTTTGTTACCAGCCTCCGCCGCTCTCACTGTCAGTGCCGGCTCCTGCTCTGTGCACATGTAGCTGCAGCACACATCGGGTTAATTAACCCGATGTGTGCTGTAGCTAGATGAGCAGGGAGCCAGCGCTAAGCATTGTGCGCTGCTCCCTGCTCTGTGCACATTTAGCTGCAGAACACATCGGGTAATTAACCCGATGTGTGCTGTAACTAGGAGAGCAGGGAGCTAGCGCTCAGTGTGCGCTGCTCCCTGCTCTCTGCACGTGTAGCTCCGTGCAGGTGGTAACCAAGGTAAATATCGGGTTGGTTACCCGATATTTACCTTAGTTACCAAGCGCAGCATCTTCCACGCGGCGCTGGGGGCTGGTCACTGGTTGCTGGTGAGCTCACCAGCAACTCGTGTAGCGACGCTCCAGCGATCCCTGCCAGGTCAGGTTGCTGGTGGGATCGCTGGAGCGTCGCAGTGTGACATCTCACCAGCAACCTCCTAGCAACTTACCAGCGATCCCTATCGTTGTTGGGATCGCTGGTAAGTTGCTTAGTGTGACTGGACCTTTAGTGTGAACAGGGCCAAAGTTACACATTTGTAGAAGACAATAGAATCAACCTTGTTAAAGAGATTGGAAATGGATAACTACAAGCGTATACCCACAGTCCACCTAAAGAGGTACCGAATTCTTTTTTTTTTTTATTTTTTTTTTTAATTTTGTTTATTAAGTAACAGATCAACCAGGTAGAAATAAAGACATGCACAATGCTTACATGTGAAACTGTAAGGGTGAGGCCACACGGGGATTACTGCGAGTGCATGTATAACACTCGGCACATGTTTGCAGAACAGCAGGAGCAGAGTGTCATGGGATCAGACCACAGCTGTGGAGGAGAGGGCCGGCGCCGCGGAGGAGAGGGCCGGCGCCGCGGAGGAGAGGGCCGGCGCCGCGGAGGAGAGGGCCGGCGCCGCGGAGGAGAGGGCCGGCGCCGCGGAGGAGAGGGCCGGCGCCGCGGAGGAGAGGGCCGGCGCCGCAGAGAGCATATTCCAGATACCTGGGGTGCATGTGCACCTTAACAAGACACAGAGAACAAAAGAAGAAACATAACAAAAGTATCACAGTGATCGTAATATATTTACTACAATATAAGGGCGGCTTTGCACGTTGCAACATTGCACATGCGATGTCGGTGGGGTCAAATCGAAAGTGACGCACTTCCGGCGTCACTTTCGACATCGTAGTGTGTAAATCCTAGATGATACGATTAACGAGCGCAAAAGCGTCGTTATCATATCATCGTTGCAGGCTCAGACTTTTTCACAATTATGCTGCAGCGACAGGTACGATGTAGTTCCTTGCTCCTGTGGCTGCACACATCACTGTGTGTAACGCCGCAGGAGCGAGGAACATCAGCTTACCTGCCGCCGGCGGCTCTACAGAAGGAAGGAAGTGGGCGGGATGTTTACATCCTGCTCATCTCCGCCCCGCCGCCGCTATTGGCCGCCTGCTGTGTGACGTCGCTATGACACCGCACGACCCGCCCCCTTAGGAAGGAGGCGGGTCGCCGGCCAGAGTGACGGTCGCAGGGCAGGTGAGTGCATGTGAAGCTGGCGTAGCGATAATTTTCACTACGCCAGCTATCACAAGATATCGTACCTGCGACGGGGGCGGGGACTATCGCGTGCGACATCGCAGCATCGGCTTGCGATGTCACAACATGCAAAGCCCGACTAAGAGTGAACGGGCAATTCAGACAGTTTTTACACTTAGGCGGATAGTGTCAGAGGAGAGGAACTCCTCATCTCCCACACCGTATTATATTTCTCAGGGCAGCCTCAATTTTGATACACTGTCCGTTTATAGGGGAGCATTGCATTTACTAGCTCCACCCATGCACGCACCGTCAGGGGGGGGAACTGCCCATCCATCGCAGGGCAATGAGTTTCCTATCCATAAATAGGGACTCCCGGAGGAAGATTTTATGGTGATGAGACCAGGTTCTCCTCGTCCAGGACTCCAAAGAGACAGAGAAGTGGGTCAAGAGGTGTAGGGAGGACAGGAGTGATACCACCTCATGCCAAAAGGCAGCGATTACCGGGCAGATCATATGGACGAAGAATGGGTCCTCCCCATAACACCGCGGACACTCTGACAACTCTCATGTCGCATCTTAAACAATCTTTCTGAAGTAAGCTATGCCTGGAGTATATAGATGGCGATCATTTTGTTGTTAATTGACCGGGAAAGCGTAGTGGGTGATTCCAAGACTTCCTTCCTGTCATCCTGTTAAAGGTTGGGGACTCATTCCCCACAGACAGTAGGTATGTATACAAAGATGAGATCAACCCTTTCGTGCCCGGAGACCGAAGAATCCCTATGAAGGGAAAAGAGGATATTAGAAGGGTCCGAGGAGTCCCCTCATGTGGTGCAGGATCGCCGTTCTAAGCTGCAAGTACCTAAAAAAGTGACATCTAGCAACACTGAGCTTGGATTGGATCTGGTCAAAGGATAACAATACATAGATCTCACCAAGATAGAAAACACCATGCGCACTGCAGAATGTGGAAGACGGGTGATCCGATAACATGGGGAAATACGCATTTTGCCATAGGGGCATTTCAGCTATAACATCAGAGAAATGCAGGACCTTTTTCGCCTGCCTCCACACCTGCCGCGCCAGCCTGTGAAGGGGTAACAACCTCTCGATCCCCCCAACCCACAATTCAAGAAAACCAAGCAGACAATATATCCCCACCGCATGAGCCAAATGGCTCTCGGAATTAGGCAAGACAGAGCCAGGCATCCAGGAGGATATCGCCTTTAACTGGCCCGCTAAATAATAATAAAAGAAATCTGGCAATGGTGTCCCACCCAGTGGTATAGACCTATGGAGGGTAGTAGCTTTAGCTTTGGTCTTGCATTGCCCCATACAAACCCAGTTATTAGCGTATTTAGGGATAAAAAGGATGATTTGGGGACTAACACTAAAGAGGTATTCTTAGTTTAAAAGTTATTGAATAGGTCATACCCACACATTCACGGGGGTCCAACCACTGGGACCCCGCCGATTCCAAGAATTGGGGTTTTGAAAAGAAGACCTGTGTGACTGGAGTGGAGGTCGATCATGTGCACTGCTGCTCTATTCAGTCTTATGGGAGTGGTGGAGATTGCTGAGTGCAGCACTCGATTGGTCTTCGGCGCTCCCATAAGAATGAATGGAGTGGAGGTCAATCGTGTGCATTGCTGCTCCATTCATTCTTATAGGAGTGCTGAAGACCAATTGGCAATGTCCGGTGCTCCCATAAGAATGAATGGAGCTGCAGTGCACACGATCGACCTCCGCTCCAGGCACATAGGGCTCTTCTGGATAGCTTTGAGGATTAAAACATGACTGATAGATCCAGTCGATGTGGAGTAGGCAGCTATCGTGTAGGTGTCACATTAGTACAGGTACACGACACCCGCTGATCCAACATGTGTCTCGCGATGTATCAGATGTGACCCATTTCAGTAATCTGGAGGATTTTCTTAAACTTCATGTCTGAAAAAAAACAAAATACCTTTGCCTTTTCTTTTAATGCTTGCCATAAAAAAAAAAAATAAAAGAAAAACCGCTATGCACACAAAGTGCAGGGATGAAAGCAGACCACACAGAGGATTAACCACAGGCGGCCTCTTCCTAGCCCGGTCACAGCCGAGTGCGCAGTGTTTACACAGACGCGGTGTAACTTATACAGACCTGTTCCATATTACCTCCGAGACTGTCAGGTAATAAAAGCTACAGCAAGACAATTAGCCGACAGGTGAGCCGCAGCCAGACACATGCACCGCGCTCCACCGCACACAATGCAATCAGCTTACCAAGAATAAATTACACAAAACTCACCATTACCAAAAACCTGCAAAGTTACCCATTTTCTTGTATAGAAAATATTAAGCTCAGTTATCTTTCTTATGATTCTATACATATACTTCATACCAATAAAAAGAAGCATTTTACACTAGGTTCACTTTTCTATCACCATTTTCAACATATCAATATAGACAAGTGCTGGATACAATTTGTATAATAAATAAATGTGAATCTCAAAATGTTACAATGTGAGCTTATGTAATACTTCATCAGCCTTCTGTTTCTGCAGTAGGACACTGCTTTGGTTTTTTGGCAGTACCAGTAGTATAGGCATGCACAACCATCAGGCACCTACGGGTAGCACTAAGGTGTCAGACCCCTGCTGATAATAATAATAATTAATAATTGTATTCATTTATATTGCGCTATTAATTCCACAGCGCTTTACATACATTGGCAACACTGTCCCCATTGGGGCTCACAATCTAGAGTGCCTATCTGTATGTCTTTGGAGTGTGGGAGGAAACCTGAGACCCCGGAGGAAACCCACACAAACACGGGGAGAACATACAAACTCCATGCAGATGGTGTCCTTGGTGGGATTTGAACCCAGGACCCTAGCGCTGCAAGACTGCAGTGCTAACCACTGAGCCACTGTGCCGCCCATGCTGATCTAACTATCCAGTGAGTGGGTGAAAAATGCTTCATCTTGGAATACCCCTTAAAGGGAATCTATCACCAGGTTTTCTGAGAGCAGCATAATGTAGAGACAGAGACCCTGATTCCAGCGATGTGTCACATACTGAGCTGTTTGTTGTCATTTTGATAAAATCAAGGTTTTCTCTGCTGCAGATCTAGCAGTTATACAGAGTTCATGAATATGCTGGACTATCTGGCAGCACGCCAAGTAGTCCTCTAATGATAATCTCCTGCTGATTAAATAGTCATTTTTTCAAAACGACACTAAGCAGCCTAGTAAGTGACACATCGCTGGAATCAGGGTCTCTGTATCATGCTGCTCTAAGATTACGTTGCAAAAACCTGGTGACAGATTTCTTTTAAAGATTTCTGCTTCTTATCCTTTGCTATAGAAGAAAAGGGTAGTCTTAAACCAACTGAAGATGTTCTCCATGGCATCTACTGAACAGGTGGGCAGAGAGGCTCCAAATAACAAGTGGTCTCACTCTTCTAGATCATTTTTTTCCCTACAGCTCCCCGTGATTTTACAGCTAAGCCTCCACATTCAGCCCACAGCCCTGGACAGGTGGAAATTTTGATTGGCACGTCTAATTTTGGACTGAGGATTGAATTGTCTACTGGAGATGAGCAAACAAGCACTCCCGTGTATGGGGGAACCGGGTGTTAGATGAATGATCAGCCATCTAATGTGTATGCCAAACTTAATGGTCAGTCAACACGACCTGACCAGCGGCATCCTATGGCCACTGATTGTCACTGGGCAGACCAAAGGAAACAATGTACCCTGAGCCATCTATGCAAATCGCTCGGTGCGCACAGGTGATCATGTTTCTCGGCAGCACAAGTTCTGTTACACAGGACAATGCACCGCCGAGAATGATGGAGAAAAGATCATTTCACCCCATGAACGAGTGTTCTGCTTATTCACAATAATCTTGCTGTGTAAATGCCCCTTTATACAGAGAACAAATTCTAGTTGTCGGAGTGGAAAAGTATGGAAGGGGGCAAGGGTACTGATCATTTGTACTGAATAGACTCACACTCCACAGGGCTATGACCGGGATGAATAATCTTCTCATTTGAAATTATCACCGTGGTGTGAGGTGGGTGGAAGCGACAACCTCTGATCACAGAGCGTCCTTGGAGCCGGCTGTCCCTTTGTAGCCCACAAGGTCAGCTCCTTACCGGCTGCACATGTGTCATTTACAATTCCCCGTGTGGGACACTAATGACGTGGAGTATATACACAATAACATTTCTCAAAGTATTTGTCCAAATCTGTGAGAAAAGGGAGTAACTGTTCCATAAGGACACGTAACACCATCGATGGTTCCAGTTCATAGGGAATCTGGGAGGTTTTGTGAATTCCGATTGGTGGCAGCGCTGGACCTGATGTTCTGGTAATAATCGATATAGACAAAGCAGATGTGGTGCCACGTCAATAACCAAACTGATGATCGGGTGATATAAATCGCGACCAATGGGGAATCGAGTGGAAAAAAACCACTATGTAATCTGGGAAGTGAGTGACCCTGTAGGGACTTACCTGTAGTTCTGGTCGCTCAGTTAGTTCCCACAAAGCAAGCAAGAAAAGCATTAGTTATCCCTGCCGAGAGCAGATTCTGCCACTTAAGTACATCAGGACCCCATCACTGGGGGCCAAAGGGAGCCCCTCACTTCAGAAAGCGGATCTGGATCCCTAAGAGAAGAAAGAATATAAAAGAAAAACACAAAAACAATTAGAGATGTGCAAAAAAAAATCCAGCTTGTCTTCTGTAATCCCCCAAAAACTGGGCAGAGAGGGTTATAAAATATCAAAATGAGGAGTATCTCGTCCCCTCTGGTGATCTCTGCCGGGACCACAAGCTATGATGGCACATACATCAGACCGATGAGGTCGGTGATTGGCTGCAGCTGGAACAAGACTATCTTGGATGACGTCCCATTCAGTGCCTTGACCACTGCAGCCAATCACAGGCATCCAGGTAACTCAAGAAAAGAACCATCCTAACCTTCTAAAATAAAGAAAAAAATCTGCAGAAGACAGTTTTTTTCCAGTTTAGAAAATTACCTACAAAGCTATGAATGTGGATTTAAAGAATGGGCCAAGCTCTGAGGTCATGTCATAGGTGGTAAGAGGGATGGGTGGGGGGGGGGTACAATTATTGCTTTTCCTTAAAGGGGACCTGTCAGACTCGCACTGTAGCGGTCTGAATTGGAGTCTGGCCGCCCCTTTGTAGCCGGGGTTCTTTAGTCTGTGACACTGGAGTTTTCAGAGAAAACAGTTTTCCAGATCCAGGGACCAGCAATGGGAGCGGTCCTGTACCGCTGCAGCTATGGACACATGGGGAGGACCTGTCAATCACCTGAAGCGGGGAGAAGCCGGCTGGGGCGGCGCTCGACTAGTCAGCTCTCTCTATAGCCCCCGGCCAGATCTTCAAACACTTTCATAGAACAACATAACTGGCTGCAATCGAGCGCCAGGATCTGATCCATGTTTGGGCCCGTGGATTGTATCGGCCCAAACTGACAGTATAACTAAGCTCGTACCCCTGTAGGGACGCAGCCCTAAAACTACTGCACGTCTGCTGCTTTAAGTGCTTAATTCATCATTAAATGTCCTGTAATCTCAGGTGCCCGTGAGGGTGCCCAATGCACCCCTGGCAGAGATTTCATACATGTGCCAGCGCCTCCTGCCTAGTGACCGACATCCACTTCCCAGGATCCGGCGCTGTCTGCAGAGGGGTTTTTGCTTTACAGAGAGATTTGGGTTTATTTTACCCACGAGGAGCTGCTCCCTGCAGTCAGGAGGGAGGGCGCGCGCGCGCGCACAGTCAGGAGGCCGCGCGTGCGCACAGTCAGGAGGCCGCGCGTGCGCACAGTCAGGAGGCCGCGCGTGCGCACAGTCAGGAGGCCGCGCGTGCGCACAGTCAGAACGGTCCCTGTGCTCCAGACAACACGATCTGCACAGATAACACACACAACCTGCTAATCACATTAACATTGTGAAGACTTTCCCCCAGAATCCCTCCAAAGAGGCAGCCACTGGGGGTCTCCCTCCTAACGTGCCCTCCTCTGCCCCAGGTGGAGTCAGTCTCCAGTAACAGACTGAGGCAATCACAGGCTAGGAGAAAGGGTCTTTGGTAGTCAGGAGAGCGGGAGCAAAGAGACACGGTGTACAGCTCTAACATCAAGCCTGGACAATGACAGGCACAGTGCATGATGGGATGTAAGGATCCAGCACCTGTAGTGCTGGTAGAGTGACGACATGAATGCCTACTGAACAGAGGTGGATGCTGGGTTACAGAGCAGGAAAGGGGACATATTACTCTGGTGTATGCGCAGTAACAGCATGAGTGGAAGGATAGGGAGGACCCCATGTATGATTCCCCCCTGTAGCATGTCACCAGTGGGGACTCCTCACACCTGGCCCCCGTGTAGCATGTCACCAGTGGGAACTCCTCCCACCTGGCCCCCGTGTAGCATGTCACCAGTGGGAACTCCTCACACCTGGCCCCCGTGTAGCATGTCACCAGTGGGGGCTCCTCACACCTGGCCCCCGTGTAGCATGTCACCAGTGGGGGCTCCTCACACCTGGCCCCCGTGTAGCATGTCACCAGTGGGAACTACTCACACCTGGCCCCCGTGTAGCATGTCACCAGTGGGGGCTCATCACACCTGGCCCCCGTGTAGCATGTCACTGGTGGATCTCCTCACACCTGGCCCCCGTGTAGCATGTCACCAGTGGGGACTCCTCACACCTGGCCCCCGTGTAGCATGTCACCAGTGGGGACTCCTCACACCTGGCCCCCGTGTAGCATGTCACCAGTGGGGACTCCTCACACCTGGCCCCCGTGTAGCATGTCACCAGTGGGGCTCCTCACACCTGGCCCCCGTGTAGCATGTCACCAGTGGGGCTCCTCACACCTGGCCCCCGTGTAGCATGTCACCAGTGGGGGCTCCTCACACCTGGCCCCCGTGTAGCATGTCACCAGTGGGGATTCCTCACACCTGGCCCCAGTGTAGCATGTCACCAGTGGGGGCTCCTCACACCTGGCTCCCGTGTAGCATGTCACCAGTGGGGATTCCTCACACCTGGCCCCAGTGTAGCATGTCACCAGTGGGGCTCCTCACACCTGGCCCCCGTGTAGCATGTCACCAGTGGGGCTCCTCACACCTGGCCCCCGTGTAGCATGTCACCAGTGGGGGCTCCTCACACCTGGTCCTTGTGTAGCATGTCACCAGTGGGGATTCCTCACACCTGGCCTCAGTGTAGCATGTCACCAGTGGGGGCTCCTCACACCTGGCCCCCGTGTAGCATGTCACCAGTGGGGCTCCTCACACCTGGCCCCCGTGTAGCATGTCACCAGTGGGGCTCCTCACACCTGGCCCCCGTGTAGCATGTCACCAGTGGGGGCTCCTCACACCTGGCCCCCGTGTAGCATGTCACCAGTGGGGGCTCCTCACACCTGGCCCCAGTGTAGCATGTCACCAGTGGGGATTCCTCACACCTGGCCCCAGTGTAGCATGTCACCAGTGGGGGCTCCTCACACCTGGCCCCCGTGTAGCATGTCACCAGTGGGGATTCCTCACACCTGGCCCCAGTGTAGCATGTCACCAGTGGGGCTCCTCACACCTGGCCCCCGTGTAGCATGTCACCAGTGGGGCTCCTCACACCTGGCCCCCGTGTAGCATGTCACCAGTGGGGCTCCTCACACCTGGCCCCCGTGTAGCATGTCACCAGTGGGGGCTCCTCACACCTGGCCCCAGTGTAGCATGTCACCAGTGGGGGCTCCTCACACCTGGCCCCCGTGTAGCATGTCACCAGTGGGGCTCCTCACACCTGGCCCCCGTGTAGCATGTCACCAGTGGGGCTCCTCACACCTGGCCCCCGTGTAGCATGTCACCAGTGGGGGCTCCTCACACCTGGCCCCCGTGTAGCATGTCACCAGTGGGGGCTCCTCACACCTGGCCCCCGTGTAGCATGTCACCAGTGGGGCTCCTCACACCTGGCCCCCGTGTAGCATGTCACCAGTGGGGGCTCCTCACACCTGGCCCCAGTGTAGCATGTCACCAGTGGGGCTCCTCACACCTGGCCCCAGTGTAGCATGTCACCAGTGGGGCTCCTCACACCTGGCCCCCGTGTAGCATGTCACCAGTGGGGCTCCTCACACCTGGCCCCAGTGTAGCATGTCACCAGTGGGGGCTCCTCACACCTGGCCCCCGTGTAGCATGTCACCAGTGGGGCTCCTCACACCTGGCCCCCGTGTAGCATGTCACCAGTGGGGCTCCTCACACCTGGCCCCCGTGTAGCATGTCACCAGTGGGGGCTCCTCACACCTGGCCCCCGTGTAGCATGTCACCAGTGGGGGCTCCTCACACCTGGCCCCCGTGTAGCATGTCACCAGTGGGGCTCCTCACACCTGGCCCCCGTGTAGCATGTCACCAGTGGGGGCTCCTCACACCTGGCCCCAGTGTAGCATGTCACCAGTGGGGCTCCTCACACCTGGCCCCAGTGTAGCATGTCACCAGTGGGGGCTCCTCACACCTGGCCCCAGTGTAGCATGTCACCAGTGGGGCTCCTCACACCTGGCCCCAGTGTAGCATGTCACCAGTGGGGCTCCTCACACCTGGCCCCAGTGTAGCATGTCACCAGTGGGGCTCCTCACACCTGGTCCCCGTGTAGCATGTCACCAGTGGGGCTCCTCACACCTGGTCCCCGTGTAGCATGTCACCAGTGGGGCTCCTCACACCTGGCCCCCGTGTAGCATGTCACCAGTGGGGCTCCTCACACCTGGCCCCCGTGTAGCATGTCACCAGTGGGGGCTCCTCACACCTGGCCCCAGTGTAGCATGTCACCAGTGGGGCTCCTCACACCTGGCCCCAGTGTAGCATGTCACCAGTGGGGGCTCCTCACACCTGGCCCCAGTGTAGCATGTCACCAGTGGGGCTCCTCACACCTGGCCCCAGTGTAGCATGTCACCAGTGGGGCTCCTCACACCTGGCCCCAGTGTAGCATGTCACCAGTGGGGCTCCTCACACCTGGTCCCCGTGTAGCATGTCACCAGTGGGGCTCCTCACACCTGGTCCCAGTGTAGCATGTCACCAGTGGGGCTCCTCACACCTGGCCCCCGTGTAGCATGTCACCAGTGGGGCTCCTCACACCTGGCCCCCGTGTAGCATGTCACCAGTGGGGGCTCCTCACACCTGGCCCCAGTGTAGCATGTCACCAGTGGGGCTCCTCACACCTGGCCCCAGTGTAGCATGTCACCAGTGGGGGCTCCTCACACCTGGCCCCAGTGTAGCATGTCACCAGTGGGGCTCCTCACACCTGGCCCCAGTGTAGCATGTCACCAGTGGGGCTCCTCACACCTGGCCCCAGTGTAGCATGTCACCAGTGGGGCTCCTCACACCTGGTCCCCGTGTAGCATGTCACCAGTGGGGCTCCTCACACCTGGTCCCCGTGTAGCATGTCACCAGTGGGGCTCCTCACACCTCGGCCACTCACCTTCTCCCTCCTGCCAGCTGTGGTGGAGAGGAGGGGAGACCCCAGACTAGGCCCCCGCAGTACAGGGCTAGGGTCACAACTCCAGCCAATCACAGAGCAGTATCCGGGGCACCCCGGCTCCTCCAGACCCCACATAAAAGCGTAAACAGGTCGCGTCCAGGTAGCAGCCAATCAGGCGCCGTCCCCCGGGGCACTGACCCCTCGGCACATATTCCGTGGCCTCACCGTCTGCAGCTGCGATCCTCACACCGAGCAGTAATCGCACTGCGGTACCGGCCACGAACCGCCCGTACGGGAGCCAGACAGCTGTGTGATGTGCGGCTCCAGGTCCGCTATTCCGCGCATGCGCCGCAAGCTGGCATCCTACAGCCGAGCCTGCCCGGCTCTGTGTACACGGCGACGTCAGGGGAGGAAGACGGGGCGGTGCTGACGTCATCGCTATCCTGCAGTCTCCGCCCGCCCGCTCAAGGGGGCGTGGCTATGGTGTGACGTTAGTTTCTATTTAAAGGGATGTGCACGTTCCTGGGTCTGTGCCGAGCCCGTGACTAAAATGACAGTAACGCACCGATGTGGCCGAGTGTCTTGTGACGGATGGCTGCGATAGCCGGAGGCGCAAACCGCATGGTGGGATTAGCCGTGTCCACACGTGCAGCGGTCGGGCCAGATGCGTCATGTGTTAGTAACAACATCTGTCCTGAGCGCTTCCTCTACAATGGGGGAGGGTTTATTTATTTTTTTTATAAACTGTCTTGTTGCCCATATCAACCAATCCTAGCGCAGCTTTCATTCTGTATTTCACTTTAGAAGAAAGAAAACTGCGCCGTGATTGGTCACTAAGGGCAACAGGTTTTATTAGTAATAACAAACCGAACCTGTGCCCCTAATGGAGCCATAACTTATTTTATTTTTCCGTCAATATGGCCATATGAGGCTTGTTTTTTGTGGGACGAGTCATGTGCCAGTCCTTGATATCGGGTCACGGGCCAGTCCTTGATATCGGGTCACGGGCCAGTCCTTTATATCGGGTCACGGGCCAGTCCTTTATATCGGGTCACGGGCCAGTCCTTTATATCGGGTCACGGGCCAGTCCTTTATATCGGGTCACGGGCCAGTCCTTTATATCGGGTCACGGGCCAGTCCTTGATATCGGGTCACGGGCCAGTCCTTTATATCGGGTCACGGGCCAGTCCTTTATATCGGGTCACGGGCCAGTCCTTTATATCGGGTCACGGGCCAGTCCTTTATATCGGGTCACGGGCCAGTCCTTTATATCGGGTCACGGGCCAGTCCTTTATATCGGGTCACGGGCCAGTCCTTGATATCGGGTCACGGGCCAGTCATTTATATCGGGTCACGGGCCAGTCCGTTATATCGGGTCACGGGCCAGTCCTTGATATCGGGTCACGGGCCAGTCCTTGTTATCGGGTCACGGGCCAGTCCTTGATATCGGGTCACGGGCCAGTCCTTGATATCGGGTCACGGGCCAGTCCTTTATATCGGGTCACGGGCCAGTCCGTTATATCGGGTCACGGGCCATTCCGTTATATCGGGTCACGGGCCAGTCCTTGATATCGGGTCACGGGCCAGTCCTTGATATCGGGTCACGGGCCAGTCCTTGATATCGGGTCACGGGCCAGTCCGTTATATCGGGTCACGGGCCAGTCCGTTATATCGGGTCACGGGCCAGTCCGTTATATCGGGTCACGGGCCAGTCCGTTATATCGGGTCACGGGCCAGTCCGTTATATCGGGTCACGGGCCAGTCCGTTATATCGGGTCACGGGCCAGTCCTTGATATCGGGTCACGGGCCAGTCCTTGATATCGGGTCACGGGCCAGTCCTTGATATCGGGTCACGGGCCAGTCCTTTATATCGGGTCACGGGCCAGTCCTTTATATCGGGTCACGGGCCAGTCCTTTATATCGGGTCACGGGCCAGTCCTTTATATCGGGTCACGGGCCAGTCCTTTATATCGGGTCACGGGCCAGTCCTTTATATCGGGTCACGGGCTAGTCCTTTATATCGGGTCACGGGCCAGTCCTTTATATTGGGTCATGTGCCAGTCCTTGATATCGGGTCACGGGCCAGTCCGTTATATCGGGTCACGGGCGAGTCCGTTATATCGGGTCACGGGCCAGTCCTTTATTTTGGGTCATGTGCCAGTCCTTTATATCGGGTCACGGGCCAGTCCGTTATATCGGGTCACGGGCCAGTCCGTTATATCGGGTCACGGGCCAGTCCGATGTATCGGGTCACGGGTCAGTCCGTTGTATCGGGTCACGGGCCAGTCCTTTGTATCGGGTCACGGGCCAGTCCTTTGTATCGGGTCACGGGCCAGTCCTTTGTATCGGGTCACGGGCCAGTCCTTTGTATCAGGTCACGGGCCAGTCCGTTGTATCAGGTCACGGGCCAGTCCGTTGTATCGGGTCACGGGCCAGTCCTTTGTATCGGGTCACGGGCCAGTCCGTTGTATCGGGTCACGGGCCAGTCCTTTATATTGGGATATACATTTTTTTATTGCTTTTTAATCAGATTTTTCAGCTGTATAATGAATAAAAAAACAACAATTGAGTTATTGTTTTTATTTTTGGGCCGTTCTCCGTGTGTTAAAAGCGGTGACTAATCTATTCTTCAGGTCAGTATGATTACAGTAATGTTATATCGCTTTTCTATGCTTTGCTAATTTTAGACACTAAAGACAATATTTCACAAAAAGTTGTTTTTGTGTTGCCATAGCCATATTCTGAAAGCTTTAATTTTTTTTTTCTTCAAATAAGCTATATTAGGCCCTGTGCGCACAGTGCGTTTTTTTGCCACGGATTTGCTGCAGTTTTTGCTGCAGAATTGGTGCAGTTTTTGTTTATAAACTTCATGCAGTCCCTCCCCAGCAAAGTCTATGAGAAATCCAAAATGCTGTGCGCACACTGTCTTTTTTCCTTAGTAGCATGTCACTTCTTTTCTGCATTTTTCCCTGTGTTTTGCCATTGACAATGTTAAAAAAAACTGCAAGGAGAAAACTGCAGACAAAAACGCGGTAAGGCTAGGTTCACACACTACGTTTTTTTGATGCTGCGTTTTTTGCGGCAAAAAACGCACAAAACGCGGCAAAAAAACGCACGTGGTTTGCCGCGATTTGGTGCGTTTTTTGCTGCGTTTTTGCTCACTGCGTCTTTATGCGTTTTTTATCAGTGAACAAAAAAAAAAGGTCTGATGTCATTTCCTTCTTCAATATGTTCTTCATTCTCCACTAGTATATGCAGGAGAGCAGACAGCTGCAGAACTACAAGGCTCAGCATACTCCATCCAATAGGATATGCAGGAGAGCAGACAGCAGCTGCAGAACTACAAGGCTCAGCATGCTCCATCCAGGACTGTATGCTGGAGAGTCAGGGGGAGCAGACCTACAAGGCTCAGCATCCTCCATCCAATAGTGTATGCAGGAGAGCAGACAGCAGCTGTCGAACTACAAGGCTCAGCATCCTCCATCCAATAGTGTATGCAGGAGAGCAGACAGCAGCTGTCGAACTACAAGGCTCAGCATCCTCCTTCCAGGACTGTATGCAGGATTTCTTTGCCCCCCCAAACAAAAAAAATGACGTGGGCTTCGCCATATTTTTGTATGCTAGCCGGGTACAGCAGGCAGGTACGGGCTGCCCCCAACCCCCAGCTGCCTATTTGTACCCGGCTGGGAACCAAAAATATAGAGAAGCCCTTTTTTTTGTTTTAATTATTTCATGAATTTCATGAAATAATTAAAAAAAAATAACGTGAGCTTCGCCTAATTTTTGTGTCCAGCCGGGTACAACTAGGCAGCTGGGGATTGGAATCCACAGTGCAGGGTGCCCATGCTTTCTGGGCACCCCCGCTGCAAATTGCAGTCCGCAGCCACCCCAGAAAATGGCGCTTTCATAGAAGCGCCATCTTCTGGCGCTGTATCCAACTCTTCCAGCTGCCCTGATGCCGGGTGGCTCACTGGGTAATAATGGGGTTAGGGCTAGCTGTATATTATCAGCTGGCCCTAAGCCCGAAATTCATGGTGTCACGCCAATATTAGACATGGCCACCATGAATTTCTAGTAAAGATAAAAAAAACACAACACACAGAAAAATATTTTTATTAGAAATAAAACACAACACAATTAGTGACTCCATCTTTATTGAAATAAAGAACCCCCCTCCGCAGTAATCCTGGGTCAAGGGTCCCGCGCCGTCCAATCCGGATCCAATATCATCTGATCGGTTTGCTGGAAGGCAAAGTGATCAGATGATGTGTCAGGATCAAGTGCCTGAATCACATCACACATCAGCTGATTGTATAAAAGCCGTTTATAGAATCAGCTGATGCATCGGTGAAAAAAAAGAAAAAAAAAATACTCATGTGCTGATTACCGGCAGCTCCTTCAGCGAGTCTGATCCCGTCCGATCACTGCAGCAGCTGCCGGTAATCAGGGATGAAGTCTCCTGACGCATCCGCTGATAACCGGCCGGGGCGCCCGCGTCACCCCGAGACTTACGATCAGCTGACGCGTCAGGTGACTGCGTCAGGTGATCCATCGCCAGGTCCTGCATCCTGCAGGCATACGTACCCGGGGAGACTGCACACACCCGGAGCGGCGATACCGGGAGGAGGATCTGGGAGCGGGCATGGCACCGGGAGTCTGCAGACAGGTGAGTATGACTTTTTTTTTTTTTCTACTGTTCACTTTTGATTTCGCAGCCGCTTCCACCTTCCACCCGAACATGGCGCCGCACGGCAGCATACATGCACAGGACTGGAGGTGGAAGCAGCGGTGACGGTACCGGGAGGATTCACGCTTCTCTGTTTACTGACAGAAGGAATCCTCTTCCTGTACATGTCACTTTACTACCCACCTCCTGCGTTTATAGCTGTGTTTTTGGTCTTAGAAACGCACCAAAACGCAGCTATTTGCGTTTCTCATTGCGTCTTTCAACATCCCATTGCACTCAATGGATGAAAAGCGCAGTGAAAAACGCGGGAATAATTGACATGCTGCGTTTTTGTGGCACCACAAAAACGCAGCTGAAAAAAAACGCTGTGTGCAGACAGCAAAAATGAAAACTCATAGACTTTGCTGGGGAAGCAAAGTCATGCAGTTTTCTGAGCAAAAACGCACCCGAAAACTGCGCAAAAACGCACTGTGTGAACTTACCCTAAATCCGCACCAAAAACGCAGCATAACACGGTAAAACCACATGCATTTTTGGTGTGGTTTTTCACTGGAGAAACAAATCCGCAGTGTGCACACATGGCCTAAGGACTGTTTTATATTAAGATTGTTTTATTACGGGACGATTTTCCATTTAGTTATACCAATGTCTTTACTTGACTATTTCATAGTTTTTTTTATTACATTATTGTTGGATTACTCGGATGCCGAAAATGACATTTTTGGTGTTGTTTTTTTTTTTTAATCATTTTTATTTTTTTTTCTTTGCTGTTGGCCGTATTTAATAAATAATGAGACAGTTTTATAGTTCAGGACGTTCTGGCGATTACAAATTGTCTACATTATTTTTGTTTTAACACAAAAGCTGCGTATTTAGTATCAAAATGGGTTTTTGTGCTTTTTCTTTACACATTTTAGTTAGCTTTTTTTCCCCACTGTTGGCGATGAGGGAATAATGCCCATTCACGGCTGCCGTTTTAATGCGTATCAGTGGTCATTAAGAGGTTAATGGGCTATATGGAATATTCCCTGTTAATCCATACACAATTAAGCAGGTAAAAGGTCTGGAGCTGATTCCAGGTGTGGCATTTACATTTGGAAGCTGTTGCTGTGAACTCACAACATGCAGTCAAAGGATATAGAAAGGAAATAGAAGAGAAACAGATCATTAGAGAGATAGCAGAAATGTTAAGGCCCAGTCACACTAAACAACTTACCAGCGATCCCAACAACGATCCAACCTGATAGGGATCGCTGGTAAGTTGCTAGGAGGTTGCTGGTGAGATGTCACACTGCAACGCTCCAGCGATCCCACCAGCAACCTGACCTGGCAGGGATCGCTGGAGCGTGGCTACACAAGTTGCTGGTGAGCTCACCAGCAACCAGTGACCAGCCCCCAGCCAGCAGCGCCCGCCGCGTGGAAGCGATGCTGCGCTTGGTAACTAAGGTAAATATCGGGTAACCAACCGCTTAGCGCTGGCTCCCTTCTCTCCTAGCTACAGTACACATGGGGTTAATTACCCAATGTGTTCTGCAGCTACATGTGCAGAGAGCAGGGAGCCGCGCACACTGCTTAGCGCTGTCTCCCTGCACTCCTAGCTACAGTACACATTGGGTTAATTAACCCGATGTGTTCTGCAGCTACATGTGCAGAGAGCAGGGAGCCGCGCACACTGCTTAGCGCTGGCTCCCTGCTCTCCTAGCTACAGTACACATGGGGTTAATTACCCGATGTGTCCTGCAGCTACATGTGCACAGAGCAGGAGCCGGCACTGACAGCTGAGAGCGGCGGAGGCTGGTAACGAAGGTAAATATCGGGTAACCAAGGACAGGGCTTCTTGGTTACCCAATGTTTACTGTGGTTACCAGCCTCCGCAGAAGCCGGCTCCTGCTGCCTGCACATTTAGTTGTTGCTCTGTCGCTGTCACACACAGCGATCTGTGCTTCACAGCGGGAGAGCAACAACTAAAAAATGGCCCAGGACATTCAGCAACAACCAGCGACCTCACAGCAGGGGCCGGGTTGTTGCTGGATGTCACACACAGCAACATCGCTAGCAACGTCACAAAAGTTGTTCCTTAGCAGCGATGTTGCTAGCGATGTTGCTTAGTGTGACGGGGCCTTTAGAAGTGGCCAAATCAACAGTTTGGTAGATTCTGCAAGAATAGATGCGCCACTGGTGAGCTTGGGAAGTCAACAAGGCCTGGATGTCCACGGAAGGCAATCATAGCTGTGGATGATTAATCCGTTCTATGGTGAAGAAAAACTTTCAAAACAGCCATCCAAGAACACTCTCCAGAAAGTAGGTGTTCCAGTATCTCATAAGTCTACCATCAAGAGAAGTCTTCATAAGAGCAAATACAGAGGGTTCACCACAAGGTGCAAACTATTAATCAGCTTAGAAAATAGGCCAGATTAGACTTTGCAAAAAAAAAAAATCTAAAAATTGGCCCCGTTCTGTAAATGCATTCTTTGTGTTGGGGTGATTGACAATTGCTGTCGCGTTCCTACCCCTGACGACACCAATCAAGTCAATGATGTGTATTGTGAACAATGTCCTATGTCTTTGTGAATATTGTGATGTAATGTAATATGTTCCTGTGTAATGCATGCTGTGACCATTATGTTTAGTAATATAGTAATTAGAAATATAATATGCATAGTATGTAGCAGTGTTATAGGTAATGTTTGTAAGGTATAGTGTAGGATGTGAGAATGTAAGGTTTTATAACGTGTAGAGTAATGTAATGCATGATAGAGATAGGTGTTATAATGTTTCCATAGAACTGTATGAAAGGTTGTCTGCCCATCAACAGACTGCAGGGTCAGAGACAGTTAATGTTGGGACTAGCCCACAGTAGGAGCGGTCAGCTGCTAGGGGCAGAGACAGTTCCTTCTAGAACTTCAGTTAAGACCTAGCGTGCAGTAAGAACACACGTGTAGTCTGCAGGCTGTTGATGCCATGTGCATTGGGTGACTTGTGGCAGGAGGAGAATGAGACAGGATGACAGATAGCGTGAACCTGGAGAGTTGGCTGAATACTGGTCGAGAACAACGAGAAGGCTAGAGATCGACTATCAGACAGAGCAGCCCTAAGTAAATGAGGCCAGAGTACAGACAAGGCCAGGCCCTCTAACCATCAGTGTGGGTGGTGCTAACTGGTGTGTGAACATAGTCCACGACTCTGGCGGAACCTCCGTAGATGACCAAGAGTGCAAGTGTGTCGCCCAGGGAATGGGGTACTCCCTCTCGAATCTCAGACTCCCCGAACCCGAATAACCCGCATCCGGATCACAGTTAGCGTTTATCGGGACAGTCCGGTCACCAGCGATTCCTTCAGCGGTCGTCAGGTCTACCAGGGCTGTATCCTGCAACCTAGCCTGGTCTGGTCCGATCATGGATGGAGGCGTTGTGGCCTGGTCTGGCCGTGGACAGCAGCTCCGGAGATACCGGCGGGTCATCGTGTAGTGGTAGTACAGGTTCCACTGCCATGGGGACTCGTGGGGCTAAGGAGGTTGCCACGCTTACCAGCTCCTGGTGCCGCTCCTCGTGCAGAGCCCGTGCATCCTGGGCTCGCACAGCCACCACCATCCCCATCATCTCCGAGCGCCAGTTCTCGATCTGCTGGATCATCTGCAGCCGCATCCGGAGGCACAGCTGTCTCATCTCCTCTTCAAGCCAGGGTACGGTTCTGTGGGCTGGAGGGGCATCTTGCCGTTTGCAGGTTTGCTAGACTTGTGTTGCAGAGTTGCTCTTGTTTCAGCATGCCAGGGTGCATTCTGCCGGCGCCTCTTCTGGCTTTTTGCAGCTAGTTTCACTTTTGCACACTATACACTCCCCAGGGGCGGAGTTGGCTGTTCGCGCCCTTTTGCCACAGTGATGGCGCAGCAGTTCTTTCACAATAATCAAAGATGGCGACAGTTTTGCACAAACAGTCCATTAAATACAGTCTATGGCCCCCTTCACACGTGCGAGTAAATCACGTACGTGTTATGCGTACCGTATTTCATGTCCATGTTGCGTTTTTAATGTCCGTTTTCTGGCTCCGTGTGTGATGCGTGTGTCATCCGTATGTCCGTATGAGATGTGTGTGTGTCCGTGTTTGTAGTCCGTATGTATTCTATATTCCACCCGTATGCCATCCATTTTGCTAGTACGTGTAGCTGGAAAAAGTCATGTAATGAATGGGATAATATGTTGCTGGTGTGTTCAATTCACTCACCCTCACTGTGTCCTGCAAGTGTGACACCCTGGACACCCAGGGGTCACAGGTCATGACACTCACCACATACACCCCCACCCCAGTAAGGTACCACCAGTCAACCAAAAGACCTGATTGCCTCCCTCAGAGTCAGACAGGCAGACCGGGTAGGCGGAGTCAGGCGGAAAGACACACCCACCGAGGAGTCTGCTGGCCTGAGGCAGGAAAAACACAGGGAGATGTAGTTGGAGGGAGATAGAAAGTGGAGTGGAGAGAGAGGAGCACCGTTCTGCTTGGGGCCTGGGTTGGAGCCTAGGACCCCAGATCAGTCAGGCAGGCAGACGGTAGAGGCCGCCTTCAGGAGACCGGGAATACGACCTGCGGAACCGTAAGGGATCGGGACAGGGTAGTGGCCCGCCAGAACCGAACCGGGGAGCTAACTGGATACTGGAGCACCAGACAGGGTACTCAGACCCCGAACTAGGCTATAAGCCACCACCATAGTCAAATCAACTGATTGCGGTCTGGACCTCAGGGGTTCATTCCCACCTAAGTCCCGATTGAAGGCAACAGCCCAACCCGTCCGGATAGGAGCCACCGCCAGAGGCCAGAGATCCAAAGGGCCAGCGTCTGTGGGCAAACGGGCTCCTCCGACACATATACGCCGGGGAGCGGGCTACCAGTGCCCAGGCACAGTAGCCAAGATCACATATAGGTGCAGGAGAAAGGCGGACATTACCAACCGATCTGGAGAAGCTGCAGCCAGCTGCGGGCCCCGTTCGTCACCCCGTTTGGTTCACCAGTGACTCTGTGTGGTTTAATCATGAGTACACCAGTGCCCTCGGGCACCGCAACCCAGCGCCCTGCAACCTCACTACCGGGCCCCGGGACACACCGCCCCTACCCACGGAGGGGTTAACACCAAGCTGCGCCACTACACCGATCCCGGACGAGCTCCCGTACCTTCACCGCAGCGGTGGTGTCCATCATCACCACTACCCGTGGGTGGCGTCACGAACTGTACAACACAACCACCCCACAACCCCGGCGTGCACCGCCACTACACCCCCCTTCCAGAGCGACGTGACCCCCGAGTCCGGAGGCGCTTGAGCCACCGAAACACGCGAGCCCGGACCCGAGCGGTTTGGCGGTCGCAGCCGAGGCCACGGGGCGGTACACAAGATAAATGCGATTTCCTAGGGACCTTTTCTAATCACATGCACCTGTTCCAAAATGATACAATCATTGCCATATTTGCAAAAAAACGGACACGGACCATACGGAGATGCATCCGTGTCACTTACGTGTGCTCACGGACCCATTGAGTTTAATGGGTGCATGTGTGCGTGTTCCGTTAGAAAAACGGACATGCTTCCATGTTTAACGCACAAACTTATCACGCACACGGATACATGCTCCGTATGTTAAAACAAACGTGTAACTCAGTACATTGATTAACATTGGAGTACGTGTGCCCATGTCTCCGGTACGTGCAGAAACGGACCTAACTTGTACCGGAGGCACGTGCGTGTGAAGGGGGCCTATAAGGCACACGTCACCCGAATCAACAGGCCTAGTCCATATCCTGTTTGTGACGCCAGGAAAAAGCAACTCGCCCAGGGAATGGGGTACTCGGTCCCGGGCAGTATAGACAATTGGGGATGTCACTGTGGTGGCCGTTGCCCGGTCCCGTGCCCTGGGTGCTTTTTATAAAGGGAGTATTTACAGGGGATATAAGAGTAAGGCCGGAGTCAAACTTGCGAGTGACCCGCACGAGTCTCATATCACATCACCCGGCACGGCCGCACACTCTCCTGACAGGAGTGGGTCGGTTATATGTATTTCTATGCAGCTGAGACGCTTCTGTCCAGAGAATGTGTGGCCGTGCTGGGTGATGTGATGTGAGACTCGCGTGAATCACTCGCAAGTGTGACTCTCACCTTAATGTTCATGTGACGCCACCTGCAGGTTGCGGTTATAATTGTGGAACTGCCGCTGCTGATGTGGGTACTCCCAGGGATGGTGGTAGTGGCAGCTGTGGTGGTAGGCCCTCCGCAGGTAGGGCTGAGCCTGGGAGATGTATGGGGTGAAAGCTTTGCACTTTATAAGGAAGTAGACCACACCGGGGTTGTAATGAACAGTCCTTACTCACTTTTAACCCTTGGATGACTGGTTCAGGTCCCTGTATTTCCAGTGCCAGTTTAATGACTCGGTTGCTCTGTCCCTAGCACTCTCAGTGTAGTTGAGACCTCGAAGCTTGAAACTTTGGGGGTCCCCCAGCTGTGTTACAGTGGTCTGTCCGTGCGGCTGGCAGTGTGGACCCTGTGGGGAGGTATGTGCCCAAACCCCGATCCTTGCTTTACTGCTGATGCCCCCGGATCTGTAGATCAGTTAGGCCCGTGGATGACCCTCACTGTGTAGGATTTGCCAGGCCTTCTGAAACTGTTGCCTGACATAAGGCCCTGTGCCCCATGCGTGCCCAGGTTCCAGTGGTGCTCCCTCAAACCATCCCTGGGGTCTTGACTTCGGCCCAGAGATCCTTAGGTGCCCCGATGCTGGCAACCTGACTCCCGTGCACCCGGGTCACCGTTAGACCCAGCTAGAGGCACGTCTGTTCTCTTCACTACATTCTTGCAGACTGCTCCCGATCCACACCCACCAGGCGGTTTAGTTCCCTGGTCAGGCTCTGTCCAATGAGTGGCCCTCCCCTTTTTTGACTAGCAGTGCCCCCTAGTGTGGTGTGGGAACTAGGATTTTAGGTGTGTGTAGGTGTTACCGGCACTGGTGTTCCAGGTCCCAGAGGGTAGGTTTTGCATCCTTGCGGGGATGCAGTACCTAGTAGTGCCCTGAGGGGCTCAGGGGCGCTACACAAGGATCTACTCTGGGTATGACATAACTCTTGAGGAGACTTGATGTGGAACGGCTAGAAGGGAAGGGGACCATCACAAACTACTGGTGGGCTGTGCTGGGACTCACAGTACCAGAAACAACAGAGGCAACTCAGCAGAAACTAGGAATGTGTTTGATGTGTGGTGAAATATAAACATGTTGTCAGCTTTCTGCCCGCTATCTCCTGTATAAAGTTGGAACTGAAGGACTGTTGAAACTGTCCAGTAAAGCTATGTTGTTGAGAAGGAACTGTTGCTGTCTTGAGTTGTCTCGTGGTCCTGGTCAACCGAGAATAGTAGCAGCAATCTGCACAATCATGCAGCCAACACTATCAAAGTCCACACACCCAGCCAGGATCGTGTATTTCATGTATTGTGTCAGGACGTGCGGAGTCAATATCTCGCCCACCAGTACCGCCTCACACCATTCTACATTAGCACAGATAAATTTAGATCAACCTGTACATGAATGATGGGAAGAAGTATGGAGAAGTATGGAATGGCTCATAATCCAAAGCACAGCTCATCCTCTAGCACATGGTGGAGTAACTCTGAATAGGGAAAAAAAGGCGCAAAATAGGGTCTTACCCGGTATATGGGTTTAGGGAAATGAAAGGAATGAATACACTCACCTGATCAGGTTGTGCCAGTCACAACCCCTGTGCAGACATATGTGAGTGCTGGAGTGGTTTAAGCAGCGGCCCCGTTGGAGAGAAAATGCTATAAAAGTTCAGGGTGGAAAACCGGGTTTAATGCCGCGCTATAAACCACGAACTGGTGTTATTAAAATAGATATTCTTTTATTGAAACATTCCTACGCGTTTCAGAGGCATGCACGCCTCCTTCTTCAGGGAAAAAATATATAGCACATGGTGGAGGCATTGTGGTGGCCGGGCGTGCATGGCTTCCAATGACCCTGGGTCACTAGTGTTTATTGATGATGTGACTGAAGACAGAAGCAGCCGGAAGAATTCTGAAGTGTACAGAGTTAGGCTATGTGCGCACGTCGCGTAAAAACATGCAGTTACGCTGCGCTTTGTAGCGCAGCGTAACTGCATGCGTCCTGCGTCCCCTGCACAGTCTATGGAGACTGTGCAGGGGCCGTGCGCACATGGCGTCTCAGAGCGCAGCGCTTCGGCTACTGCCGAAGCGCTGCGCAAAAAGAAGTGACATGTCACTTCTTTCCTGCGCTTTGCCGGCAGCTCCTGCTCTGTCTATGGCAGGAGCTGCAGGCAGAGCGCATGGAATCGGCGCTCACTACGGACATTTCTGCAGCGATCTAAAGCGCACATGTGCTCTTCAGATCGCTGCAGAAATTTCTGCAGGGCTTGTACGCAACGTGCGCACATAGCCTTATACTGTCTGATCAGATTCAACCAAATGCAACAAGGTTATGATAAAGTAAATTTGTCAAATTGTAAAGAGATGGACTTGTGTTCAACCATGAAGACGCCAAATTTGTCAAATAATGTGAATTGTGCTACACAATTAAATTTGAGCTTCTGAAATTAGAAGGCTTTGTAGAGAAATGGTGGCAATTCCTAAGGCGTTTTTTTCATGCGTTTCCGCAGCGTTTTGAGCAACAGCGTTTCAATGCAAAATTGCATGCGTTTTGATTTCCAGGCAAAGTCTATGGGAAATAGGGCATTCTTGTGCACACGATGCTTTTAAAAACGCAGCGTTTTTGGTGTAAAAAATTTGTCAAAATCTCTGTGTTTGAAGAAGCAACATGTCAATTGTTTTTCCCATTTTGGCAGCGTTTTGCTAACATTGAAAGTCAATGACAATTATCAATACACATCCTTAAAGAAATTTCTAGCGTTTTACACGTATGCTTTTTTGTCATTATAGTGAGGTCAAGAGGTTTCCATTTGCCCTCACATCCATTCCGACTTTAAAAAATGAGTCAAATAATACTTTTACTTTATTTTGAACATAATTATTAAATCTCATTAATCATTTTCTGTAAATTATCATTATAGTGTTTGATTTAACACTAGAACTACTGAGGTAGTCATTTTGACTACTTTGCACCATGTATTTCTATGTAGGTGTCACGAGTCCAGTAGTTCTAGTGTTAAAGGTTATTATTTTTTTTTTTTTCATTTTTTTCCTAGTGTTTGAATGTTCAAACTTTATTTAGTAGTGTCTTTGTATTGAAAATGCATGTGAATTTAAGCAATGAAAATGCATGTAAAACGCGGTCAAAACACGGCAAAAACACTATAAAAACACTTGCGTATTTCTTGCGTTTATGTGGTCAAAACCAAAATTGACAATGACAAATTCTGCCAGAGGATGCGTTCATTTCTGCAAGTTACTGAACGCAACGTGCGCACATGGCCTAAATGTTTCACAGGACATTTTTGTCTAACGCCTGTTAATTAAACCTTATACACTTCAATTGTAAATGAGACGTTTCATTTTAAATCCTGAATAGTGGCATGCAGAGGCCAAATCACAAAAATTCAGTCCCTATCCAAATATTTTTGTACCTAACCGTATACTGTATGAGAAGGAAAAGCATGGAAACCTGGTCAAAACAGATTCTTCATGAGGCATCGTATTCTCTTCTTCAAGCAATACTTCTGAGGAAGAGTAACTCCAAAATATAGACTGTGATGCAGAATAATAACGCTATTGTTTCTCAGATTTTCGAGGATTAGGCTGCATTCACACATCCATGTGTCACAGTTTGAGTGTAGACCTTAATATGTGGACTGGCCGCAGGTCTTCCGACCTGTATTCCTATGAAAAATTGTTGCGTTCAGGCCAGGAGACCTGTTGTCACGCATGGAGTAGGAGATGTCCGTATTCAATGCGTGACACATGCGTTGAGACAGACGGGTGTCTGACACACTACAAAAACACCACTAACAAAAAGGTGTAGGAACACCAGGGACACGATATGGAGGTCCCTGCCACTAAGGAAAGGGGTTAGGGGGGCACCTCCTGAAATCACGTCAAGTGGACTCCTGAGCTCCCCAACGTCCCTATACAGAGTCTTTCAACCTGTTGGCAAGCAGGATAGCTTGGACCCTCAGGTGGCCCTAAACTCACCCTGCTTAGTGAGTAGGCCGACGAGTTCACTTGACTCACCAGAACACTAATAAACATGGAGGGAAAGAAAAGAGACTGGAGAATAAACAGAAGGATACAAAACACCAAATTTCACAGCAGCAGACAGACTGTAAAGTAGCAGATGGATGGGCACAGCAGTGGCGTAGCAAAGGGGGGGGCGGAGGGGGCGGTCCGCCCCGGGCGGCACGTGTCAGGCGGGCATCATTTTGGCCACTCGCCTTCAGTTCTGCTGCCCCCGAGCCGAGTTCCAGGGACCGCAGTCCTCGGCAGGAAACTATGGCTGCCGCCCCTTTAAGGCGCGCAGACCACAATGTCCTCCTGGTTTGAGCTTCATCTGTGGGCGGAGCTACCGCGTGGCCTGCTCAGTCCCACAAATGAAGGAGGCGCAGTACCAGCCAGTGACCAACGGCGCTGTGTGGGCCCCCTCTCCTCCGTGACCGAGCGGTAAGTGCTACCCCCCTTCCCCTTTATACTCTCTCCCAGCCACCCAGTTTATGGGCCCCAGTGAGCTGTATGGGCTTCCCCCCGGAGCCGCGTGTGCGGGCCCCCAAGAGCCACGTGTGGGGGCCCCCAAGAGCCACGTGTGGGGGCCCCCAAGAGCCGCATGTAGGGGCCCCCAAGAGCCGCGTGTAGGGGCCCCCAAGAGCCGCGTGTGTGTCTATATGTGAAGCAGAGTTGTGTGTGTATGTATGTATGCAGTAGAGCTGTGTGTGTCTGTCTGTAGCAGAGTTGTGTGTGTGTGTCTGTATGTATGTATGCAGCAGCTACAGAGTTGTGTGTCTGTATGTATGTAGCAGAGTTGTGTGTGTCTGTATGTATGTATGCAGCAGCTACAGAGTTGTGTGTGTCTGTATGTATGTAGCAGAGTTGTGTGTGTCTGCATGTATGCAGCAGCCTCAGAGTTGTGTGTGTCTGTATGTAGCAGCTGCAGAGTTGTGTGTGTCTGTATGTATGTATGTAGCAGAGTTGTGTGTGTCTGTATGTATGCATGTATACAGCAGCCTCAGAGTTGTGTGTCTGTCTGTATGTAGCAGCTGCAGAGTTGTGTGTGTCTGTATGTATGCAGCAGAGTTGTGTGTCTGTATGTATGCAGCAGAGTTGTGTGTCTGTATGTATGTATATATAACTACAAATTGTTTGTAAGAACAGGCAAGTTTGCAATCTACCCCTTATTAAAAATCCTCTCTGTTCTCATGAACTAAAGGGTTTTTAATTTTACAGTATAGTGTGCAGCTCGTTGACTAGTTTACTGGCCGCACTGCAGTGTCAGCAGAGCCATTTAGGCAGGCCAGGAGCATGAGGCACAAGCTTCACAGCCTGCTCACACGGCTCTGAAGCTGGCCAGCTCTGACCAGCTTATTCAGTGCTCCTGCACTTCTCCCACACTTCAGAGGCAAAGTTACCTCTGCTAGCAGCCTGGGGTATCATTTAGTTCAGACTAGTAGGGAGATCACTCATTTCAGAACAGTAGCATGACCACGGGTCCAAACTATCAATCATCAGGAGCACACCTTGTCCAGGAAAAAGGGAATCTTGGGGCCTGGGAGCAGGGCATTCCTGAAGATACAATTTGAGAAAACACCTTTAGGCCGGCTTCAGACCTCCGTGTTTCAGGTACGTGTTACATCCGTTTTTAACACGGATACCACACGTACCCATGTCAGCCTATGGTGTTCCCCACACGTCCTTGTTTTCACGTGGACTGAGTGACCCCGCATTTTCCTGAACGCACACACGCAGACATATCCGTTTTTTTCTCCGGCAGCATGGGTGTCACACGGATCGCACAGTGATGTGGTCCGTGTGACATCAGTGTGACATGTACCGGAGAAAACACAGGTCTCTGGAATAAAATGATTTTCGATATTCACCTGTCTCCGGCATTGCTGTCACTTGCTTCCGACCCCTGCTCATTATACTCTTTGAATATGCACTGCACTGAGGAGCTGGAAGCAGCAGCAGCGCCGGAGACCTTAGTGCCGGCGACAGCATCGCTGGGTACAGGTGAGTATTCAACAGTGTCTGTGTGCAGTGAGGTCAGGAAGTCGTCGGAGTATCCAAGGAATTCAGATTACATCCTGACGACACCCCCGTGATACTCGCGCTGCCACGGGTGTACCGACAGTGACTTCACGGACTCAGAGTTTATTGTGAACTCCGATGAACCCGTGACATTACTGCCGCTACACCCGCTGTAGCACGGCTGTCTCGGGAGTGTCGTAAAGATGTCATCTGAGTTCATTGTTGTGAGGCAAATCCCGGGATATGAAGATGAATTATGACTCCAGTCATAATCCCTCATCACTCCCTGGCAGTGCCCCCTCCCTTCTTGTTCTCAGTGTTCCACTTACACCTCCATGGCCATGTCCTGTGATATGGAAATGAGGTGGTGTGGGAACAATGGACACAGGATGACTCCCTGCCGTCACCCTGTAACAAGAGTTGTATCTCATTAGCAAGGCTATGGAACTAGCTAGACAGAACGACTCCAGTAAAAAATGGTTCATATCTCGCAAGCCATATTTCCGATAAATACGGCAACCATAAAAATGGTGTCTCCGCATGCGGACGATGCCGGCACACCCTTTTTTTGGGAGCAGGACATTGGGAAATGCCCCAGGCGTGATATCAGCCAATGGGGAACTGGCAGACAGGTCATGAGTCCCCTCGTTCTGTAGCTAAATTCATAACTGTCACAATGAGAGCATTGGCGTCCGCCTACGACGCTCCCAGGCAAAGTTATGGCCATATTCCATGTTGTGGATTTTGTCCATAACTCCAGCCAGGGGTGGGGCAGTGCTCCCTCTGAGGTCACTAAGGTAGGAGGGGACCTGGATCTGCCCAGGTTGATAACCCTACTTCGGCCATTTTCCAGTGTTCTTTCGCTGGGGGTCACGTGTGAGAAACATCTGTGGGAGTTCCTGGAAACCTGGTCTACAGCGCCCCCCTGTGGCCAGACGCACAAGGTAACTGATTGAATTTGCATACCTGTTTGTAAACCATGCTTTATCTGTAACTGTACTCTGACATATGTATATTCTGTAGATTCCCTATTGTATATATTGTAGTTTCTAGTGTGCTTTAGGCTGATTAAATTATATAATTAATCTTGGGCTGTTCTGTTATCTCGATCTTGAATCCCACGTCTGTGTGTTCGGCTAATAGTTACCGTGAAGCGGTTGGTGGCAGCGAGTTGTGCCAAGGATTATTGTGGGGAGGCCAGTGAGATTCGGGAAGATATTATATATTCCGCCCGCGGAGGTCGGGGGAATATATACCCTACTCTCACCGGGGACCCTTCAATAATCGGCATAAGTAGTATAGCGGCCTCCTTGCTTATTGTCGGGCAATTCCATAATTGGCCTGACTATAAGAGGGGCGCTAGAGAGCGCGTCACGTGCTCTGTCTGTCGGTCGGGAGGTATAAAGGAGGGGTGACCCCACTTGTTACCCCCCGATTGTGACGTACTGGTAGCCAGCGCGGGGGATTTCTGAGTGACCCCCCCGGTGGTTTGTGACATATTGGTGGCAAGCGGTGGGATCGAGATAATAGTGTGTGTGAGTGTGAGACCCATACTCCCAGACACTAAAGACTGCCTGCAGCAGCTGTGGCTGCTGGGGTCTTCAGACTAGCTCAACACTAGAGTGTCAGAGTGCAGATACTGTAAGGTGTGTGGAGGCATCAGGTGTCAGTTCTGTGTCAGTGACCAAAAGTCTGCAAGAATGGCTGATGGCACCAGGAGCAGAGCTATGCAACTGGCCAATGCTAAGGCAGGAGCCGAAGAGAGGGAGGACGGTGCTGTGGACAGCAATGAGGAGGTTGCCCACGAGTCCTCCAGGAGCTCGACGCCAGAAAACCGTTCTGCCGAGGACATTGCGCAACCTGGCACTGCTGGACAAGATGAGGAGGAGCTCACCCAAGGTTCCTCAACGAGCCAGATGCCAGCCCTCCGCTCTGAAAGGGACAGTGAATCGCCTAGCTCTGCAGCGTGCCGCAGATCACCACGTGCCATTCCACCGAGCCTGGGAGGCTCGGATAGCCTTCTTCAAATGGCTATGGCCCTTCTCCAGGCTGGAGACCAGAAGGGCTACAAGGAACTCCTGGCAGAGCGCAGGGCAGAGCGGCAGGCAGCGCGTGATGCTGAGGCTGCGGAGCGGCAAGCAGCGTGTGAAGAGCGCCAGGCAGAGCGTGAGGCTGCGGAGCGACAGGCAGACCGTGACTACCAGCTGCATCTAGCCAAGCTCCAGCCCTCATCAGCCACACGTGACCTTCAAGACACCAAACTTCCAAAGGTCCGTGTTGAGGACTTCCCAGTGCTGGAGAAGGATGGAGACTTGGACTCTTTCTTGACTGCTTTTGAACGGACTTGCTTGCAGCACCATCTGGACAAGGACCAGTGGGCCAAATACCTGACCCCCCGTTTAAGGGGTAAGGCCCTGGAAATCCTTGGGGACTTGCCTGCTGAGGCAGATCAGGGCTACGACACCATCAAGCGGGCCCTGATCCAACAGTACAACCTCACCCCAGAGTCCTACCGCAAGAAGTTCCGGAGCCTACAGAAGGGACCAAAGGACTCCTGGGCTGACCACAGGCGGGCACTTGCCCGAGCTGCCGACCACTGGACCCAAGGCCTGCAACTTTCCACCGGACCGGAGATCCTGGACTTGTTCATCACGGAGCAACTCTTGTGGAACTGCCCTGAGGATCTCCGCCAGTTCATCCGAGACCAGAAGCCAAAGGGGTCCACGGCTACAGCTGCCCTGGCCGATGACTACACCAACAATCGGGCTCCTGAAGCCAGGAGAGCAGCCACCAGCAGCACCTGGAGAGGGGGTAAGATGAATTCTGCGACTGCCCCACCTGCCCCTAGACTGCAGGGGGTGTCCCCCTCAACTCCCCTCTCCAGGCCCGTGGCAGAACCAAGACGGTGCCACCAGTGCAACCTACCTGGACACTTCAAGGCCATGTGCCCTCAGCGTCCCAAGGCCCCGGCTCCGTCCCCGTCCCAAGGGCCGCCCAAGGTGTATTGTGTGGGTGGGGGTGGTGGTAGGTCCCTGGACAGCTTCCAACCTGTCACCGTCGGCCGGTCTGTGACCATAGGACTGCGAGACAGCGCCTCGGAGGTGACTCTGGTGCGGCCTGAGATGGTGTCCCCCCAAGACTTGATCCCTGGAAAAACCCTCGCTGTCTCCGGGATTGGAGGCATTGACCCGGCGCTGCCTGTTGCTGACATTTATGTGGACTGGGGCGCAGGGCGAGGGGTGAGGGAGGTGGGGGTAACTGATCGGATCCCCGCAAACGTGCTACTTGGGACAGATTTGGGGCAGATAACCTCCCAGTTTGGGCCCCAACCAAGGGCTGAACCTTCAGCCAGTACTGACATGCCTCCGGACAATGTTAATGTGTTATCTATGAATGATGTAAGGGAGGAGGGAGTGAACTCTGATATTTCTGCTTGCATAGACACCATAGACACACACACAGCTGCAGCTGTGACAGGGGAGGGGGTCAGAGAAAGGTGTGACAATGCCTCTACAAGTAATCAGCCTGTGAGCTGGGATCTGTTGCCCTCTGCAGGGATAAGCAGAGAGCAGGGTGCTGCAGGGGGAGGACCAGTGTGTGGGGTGGGGGCTACCACAGCAAATGTGGGGTCCCCAGAGATTTCACAGCGGGGTTCTGTTGCTGCAGGAGGGGAACAGGCAGGTGAGATTGGGGCCGGTCCCGGAGCGGAAGTGCTCCCAGGTAAGATCTCGGTGCATGGTTCCCCCACAACCGGGGTGTCAGGAAGCCAGGTAGGTCTGCCTGAACCGGCGACTTGGTCAGGAACGGAGGAGGAGCAGGCACGACCCACGGTCGCAGCGGCTGTGGCCGCCGTCACCCGCAGTGGGAGTGCTGGAAGCCAAGGGGCCTCCCGGAGGTCCGATAGCTCTTCCCCTTCTGACCAAGTGGCAGCCGAGTCAGGTGGAGGCCAGGACACAGGTCCCGGGGTACTGACCGAAGATGTGACAGTCTCGTCGATTCTGGCCACATCTAGTCAGGGGTTTCAGGCAGCGTTAGAAGCTGACGACAGCCTGAAAGCTCTTAAGGAGCAGGCGGCACAGCCTCCCTCGGACTCTGACCCGGAGCGAGTGGTCTGGGACCAAGGACGGCTGTACCGGGCCACGGTCCAGCAGGGTTCACCGGAGGCGTGGCCCAGGGACCGACAGTTGGTGGTACCCTATCCGTTCCGGACGGAGTTGTTGCGGATCGCACATGAGATTCCGATGGCCGGACACCTAGGGATCGCTAAGACCAAGGCCAGGTTAAACCAGCATTTCTACTGGCCAAAAATGGGGGCCGATGTGGCTGCCTACTGCCGTTCGTGTGAAACCTGTCAGAGAGTGGGGAAGGTGGGGCCACACCCCAAAGCCCCACTAGTATCTCTGCCAATCATCGATGAGCCTTTCAGGAGGGTGGCTGTGGATCTGGTCGGCCCGCTGGCCATCCCCAGCAGCTCCGGGAAACGCTTCATACTGACGGTAGTGGACTATGCCACCCGGTACCCAGAAGCAGTGGCCTTGTCGTCCATTCGGGCTGACAAGGTGGCCACCGCATTGCTGGAGATTTTCTCCCGAGTGGGTTTTCCCCAGGAAATGCTCACTGACCGGGGGACCCAATTCATGTCCCAGCTGATGGAGGCCCTCTGTAAGCAAGTCCAGGTGCGACATCTGGTGGCCAGCCCGTACCATCCACAGACTAATGGCCTGTGCGAGCGGTTCAATGGCACCTTAAAGCAGATGCTTAAGATGTTGGTCGACTCCCATGGGCGTGACTGGGAGCGGTATCTCCCACACCTGTTATTTGCTTACCGGGAGGTTCCACAGGCCTCAACAGGATTCTCACCGTTTGAGCTCCTGTACGGGCGACGTGTGCGGGGCCCCCTAGCTCTGGTGAAAGAGGCTTGGGAAGGGGATTTGGCCACCCCTGGAGTGTCGGTTATCGAGTATGTCATGCGCTTCCGGGACAAAATGCAGGCCTTGACGCAACTGGTACACGACAATATGGCTCAAGCCCAGGCCGATCAGAAGCGTTGGTACGACCAGAACGCTTGTGAGAGGACCTACCAAGTGGGTCAAAAGGTGTGGGTACTGGTCCCCGTACCACAGGACAAGCTTCAGGCAGCCTGGGAAGGCCCATACCTCGTGTACCAGCAGCTCAACCCTGTGACGTACCTGGTCACCCTGGACCCTGCCCGTGGAAGGCGGAAGCCCTTCCATGTGAACATGATGAAGGCACATCATGAGCGGGAGGCATGTGCGCTCCCCGTGTGCAACCTGCCCGAGGAGGGAGAAGCGGAAACCCTCTTGGATATGCTAGCCCAGGTTAGGGCAGGCGGATCCATTGAGGATGTGGAGGTTGGCCACCAGCTCTTGGAGGACCAACGGTCCCAGCTGTGGGCCACCCTCCTCCCCTTCCGGGGGTTGTTTACCAACCAGCCCGGAAGGACTGACTTGGCTGTCCATCACGTGGACACTGGGGATCATCCCCCGATCCGGCGTTCAGCATATCGGGTCTCCCTGGAGGTGCAGCAACACATGCGCCAGGAGATTGACGAGATGCTGAAGCTGGGGGTGATCCAGGCATCCAACAGCGCTTGGGCCTCGCCTGTAGTCCTCGTCCCTAAGAAGGACCGAACCACTCGGTTCTGCGTGGACTACAGGGGGCTCAATGCTGTCACGGTCGCCGATGCGTACCCAATGCCACGCATCGATGACCTGCTCGATCAGTTGGCCGGGGCTCAGTACCTGACCATCATGGATCTGAGCCGGGGATATTGGCAGATCCCCCTGACTCGCAAGGCCAGGGAACGCTCTGCCTTTATTACCCCATTTGGACTGTACGAGTCCACGGTGATGCCATTCGGGATGAGGAATGCCCCTGCCACTTTCCAGCGGATGGTCAACACCCTGCTCAAGGGACTTGAAGGGTACGCGGCCGCGTACCTGGATGACATTGCCGTCTTCAGTCCCACCTGGGAAGATCACCTAGAGCATCTAGCACAGGTGCTCAGGCGGGTCCACCGGGCAGGTTTGACCATCAAGCCGGGCAAGTGTCAGCTGGCCATGAGCGAGGTCCAGTACCTCGGTCACCGGGTAGGCGGGGGAACACTGAAGCCCGAGCCTGAGAAAGTGGAAGCCATCGCATCCTGGCCCACCCCCAGGACCAAGAAGCAGGTGATGTCCTTCTTGGGGACCGCTGGGTACTATAGGAGGTTTGTTCCATGCTATAGTAGCCTGGCAAAGCCCTTGACGGACCTCACCAAGAAGAAGCTGCCCTCTGCAGTCGATTGGACAATGGACTGCGAGACAGCCTTCCGGGCCCTAAAGGACGCCCTGTCCAGCCCGCCCGTGCTACAGGCAGCCGACTTCACGCGGCCGTTTGTAGTACAGACCGACGCCAGTGACTTCGGCCTCGGTGCGGTGCTCAGCCAGGTGGACTCTGCGAGCCAAGAGCACCCAGTCTTGTACCTGAGCAGGAAGCTGTTACCAAGGGAAGTTGCCTATTCCACGATGGAGAAGGAGTGCCTGGCCATAGTGTGGGCCCTGCAGCGTCTGCAACCCTATCTATACGGGCGCCACTTCATCGTGGAGACGGACCACAATCCCCTCAGCTGGTTGCACACCGTCTCTGGGACGAATGGGCGATTGTTGCGATGGAGCCTTGCGCTCCAGCAATACAACTTCACCATTCGCCACAAAAGGGGCCGTGACCACGGTAACGCAGACGGGCTGTCCCGACAAGGAGAGGTCGCGGACGGGCGCACGGGGGAACACCGGAGTGTGCTGCCCCCTAGCGCCCTCAAAAGGGGGGAGGTGTGAGGCAAATCCCGGGATATGAAGATGAATTATGACTCCAGTCATAATCCCTCATCACTCCCTGGCAGTGCCCCCTCCCTTCTTGTTCTCAGTGTTCCACTTACACCTCCATGGCCATGTCCTGTGATATGGAAATGAGGTGGTGTGGGAACAATGGACACAGGATGACTCCCTGCCGTCACCCTGTAACAAGAGTTGTATCTCATTAGCAAGGCTATGGAACTAGCTAGACAGAACGACTCCAGTAAAAAATGGTTCATATCTCGCAAGCCATATTTCCGATAAATACGGCAACCATAAAAATGGTGTCTCCGCATGCGGACGATGCCGGCACACCCTTTTTTTGGGAGCAGGACATTGGGAAATGCCCCAGGCGTGATATCAGCCAATGGGGAACTGGCAGACAGGTCATGAGTCCCCTCGTTCTGTAGCTAAATTCATAACTGTCACAATGAGAGCATTGGCGTCCGCCTACGACGCTCCCAGGCAAAGTTATGGCCATATTCCATGTTGTGGATTTTGTCCATAACTCCAGCCAGGGGTGGGGCAGTGCTCCCTCTGAGGTCACTAAGGTAGGAGGGGACCTGGATCTGCCCAGGTTGATAACCCTACTTCGGCCATTTTCCAGTGTTCTTTCGCTGGGGGTCACGTGTGAGAAACATCTGTGGGAGTTCCTGGAAACCTGGTCTACAGCGCCCCCCTGTGGCCAGACGCACAAGGTAACTGATTGAATTTGCATACCTGTTTGTAAACCATGCTTTATCTGTAACTGTACTCTGACATATGTATATTCTGTAGATTCCCTATTGTATATATTGTAGTTTCTAGTGTGCTTTAGGCTGATTAAATTATATAATTAATCTTGGGCTGTTCTGTTATCTCGATCTTGAATCCCACGTCTGTGTGTTCGGCTAATAGTTACCGTGAAGCGGTTGGTGGCAGCGAGTTGTGCCAAGGATTATTGTGGGGAGGCCAGTGAGATTCGGGAAGATATTATATATTCCGCCCGCGGAGGTCGGGGGAATATATACCCTACTCTCACCGGGGACCCTTCAATAATCGGCATAAGTAGTATAGCGGCCTCCTTGCTTATTGTCGGGCAATTCCATAATTGGCCTGACTATAAGAGGGGCGCTAGAGAGCGCGTCACGTGCTCTGTCTGTCGGTCGGGAGGTATAAAGGAGGGGTGACCCCACTTGTTACCCCCCGATTGTGACGTACTGGTAGCCAGCGCGGGGGATTTCTGAGTGACCCCCCCGGTGGTTTGTGACAATTGTCAACTCCGATTAACCCGTGACGTCACTGCTGGGCCCGCACGCACACTGCTGAGCGTGCCCCTGTGGTGACCTGGGCTCACCTTATGAGGTCCAGGTCCCTGCAGGGAAGCAGACACAGCAGTGATAACCTTCTGACAAGGCACACACACATTGCTGAGGGCTCCCCTGTGGTGACCTGGGCTGACCTTATAAGGTCCAGGTCACCGCAGGGAAGCATACACAGCAGTGTGTGACTGCCTGCAGGGGTTGCTCTCACAATCAATGGGGAACGTTCAGTTCTCAATTGAATGTGACAGAAGTATGGGATCATCATGGGCCCCCCTAATTGGATTGGCGGACCAGGATTAGGGCTTTGATAATGAAATAATTGAAAAAGAGGGTGTTCTCCTGTCTTTATTGAATAATTTTCTCTTTTTATGTCTTTTCAGATTTGCTTTTGGGGAACGCCGTGGGACCTCACCATGGATTACGGCAGACTTTTTTTATTTATAAAAATCAAATAAATTGGTGAAAGAGGGCTAAAGTCGGGGGGGTGTTGTTCAAGTAAACTTTGTTATTCTCCATTCACCTACTGGATTAGTAATGGTGGTGTCTGGTAGACACCGCCCATTACCAATACCAGGACTGGAGCTGGCATCAACCCCACAAATATTACCCCGTTTGCCACTGCACCAGGGCAACAGGAGGAGCTGGGTCCAGCACCAGAATTGGTGCATCTAATGGATGTTCCATTTCTGGGGTGGCTGTGGGCTGCTATTGTTAGGCTGAAAAGGGCCAAATAACCATGGTCCTTCCCACCCTAATAATATCAGCCCCCAGCTGTCTGCTGTACCATGTCTGGTTTGTAGTAAAATAGAGGGGACCCAATGCCATATATATATATATATATATATATATATATATATATATAATGATGCTGGAGGAGAATCATGTGATCAAACCTATCAGTCTTGGTCACAGACATGCGATGTACAGTGAGGCCTAGTTGCAACCGGAAGTCCCAGTCAAGAGTGAGCAGGCTGGAGCTATGATGGGGGAAAGAAGAGAAGCGGACTGTGCTCAGAGCTGCCCACCATCCTGTCCTTTTCTTTCTGCCATTGAATCTTCAACCCATTTACTCTAGGTAGGGATATTCCTGGCTGCAACCAGGCCTCAGAGGTCAGAGTGTGTCACATACCCGACGTCTCGACATTCGTTGTCCTCTGCGGCCTGGTGGCAGCCGGAAGTCCCATCCTAGAGGGAATAGGTGCGGAGACGTGGTAAAGAAGAGGCGGCACTGAGGACTGGACAGCGAGCAGTGGAGGAGATGGCCAGGTTAGCGGTGTGGTCAGTTTACGTTTTTTGCCTAATATTTAGTGAAGAATAACGTCACTGTGAATTGAATTTCCGGTAAGAATCCACACAGAAAAAAGCCCTTAGGCTAAGTTCACATTTCCGCTAAAATCTATCAGTCACAATCCGCTGCTCTTGTAAACAGCGGAATCCGTTTAGCGGATTCCGCTGCTCCCATAGACTTGTATGAGCAGCGGATTGTGACTGATGATGCTGCGTTGCACCCTCCGCCCGACTGATCAGTCGTGGAACGACTGACCGCCGGGCGGGAGGAACGCAGCATGTAACGTTTTTTGAGCAGCGAGATCCGTCGGATTTCGCTGCGCATGCTCTCTGGCTCCCTGCACACGTCACCAGCTTTGGTTGGTTACCCGATATTTACCCTGGTTACGGTGCAAGGAGCCAGCGCTAAGCGGTGTAGGCCCGTAACCAAGGTAAATATCGGGTAACCAAGGTAAACATCGGGTGCTTTGCTGTTACCCGATATTTAGGCTGGTTACGTGTGCAGGGAGGCCGACACCTCCCCGCTCAGCCCCGCCCCCTCCCGCACTCCGCACATGTATGTACACACACACACATACACACACCTGTCCCCAGCCATGCAGACAAGCACTGACACCCTCGTCTGGCCCCGCCCCCTGCTCGGCTCCGCCCCCTCCCGCACTTTGCATGTGCACACACACATACATACATACATACATACATGCACATACACACACTCACTCACAGATACACTCACCTGTCCCCAGCCATGCAGACCGCAGCACTTCCACTGACATCCTCAGCGCCTGGCCCCGCCCCCCGCTCGGCTCCGCCCCAGAACTCCGCCCCCCGCACACAACGGAATCCGACAAAGAATTCTGTTCTTTGTCATCCGTTGTACAGCGTTGAACAGCGCATCAGTCACATGCGTCAAGCGACGCATGTGACTGATACAAATCAACGGAAATGTGAACTTAGGCTGCTTCTGCACACACAGGTGACCTATTAAGGTGGATCCACACAATGCAATCTTGGTGGAGTTTTTTGACAGAGCAAATGCTTGAAAAACCAGTATAACAACATAACTGTGTGCACACAAAGGGGAGATATACTGAGTTTTAGTTGGCCACACATAATAGACAATTAAAGAGTGCAACTATATAATGCAAAATATTTTTATTATAGATATGTATAACAAGAAGCACTTTCATTTTACATAAAAGATGGTAAAATACAAGTAGATGGAGATATAGAATCAGAGTAATCCCTAAATAGGGCCTCAGCAGCAAGAGATAATATCAAGGTATAGCACATGTTCCCATACATATAGTATTTGGCAAAAACTATTCATAAAGGTCTCCACATAGGTACCCAAATGAGTTCCAAGTGGAGGAAACAATGAATCCAGCCCTACATATGTCGCGGGCGGGGAGGAGGGTGTCAGCACACCGCGCTCACCCCTTCTGCTCGGGTCCGGCTGCTCAGTGGTGGCTCGAGCCGTAGGCCGGATCCCGGGGGTTTTCCTCGAGCGGCACTCCTCGCCCGTGAGTGAAAGGGGGGTTGTTTGGGGTGTTGGGATAATGTCCGTGACGCCACCCACGGTTGTGGTGATGTGTAGCACCACCGCTGCTCAATGTGGGGATCCCGGGGATGGTGATGGGGAGCAGCCAGGTGTTGTGTTGCCCCTCCGTGGGTAGGGGTTGGTGATCCCGGGGCCCGGTGATGGCTTGTGAGGTGCAGGGCCTGGTGGGCGCAGGGACGCGGGGGCAGCGCTGTGCCTTGCGGCACTGTGGTACTCACTCAGCCTGAGACATGGACACAGTTTGTACGGTAAACCAAACGGCTGGTAGGACGGTCCCACAGACGGCTGCTTTGCTTTCCCGGTAGGTGACGGTGATGTCCCTCTTCCTTGCACCTGTATGTACGGATGGTTGCGATGGGTCCCCACCGGTAACCCGCTCCCCGGCTTCAAGCTGGGCCGGAGGAGCACTACACTTTGCCCGCAGGCGCTGGCCCTCAGAGACTGGTGCCCTGGCGGTGGCGGTGCCTCTGTTGTACTGGTTGGGCTGTTGCCTTCAATCGGGACTTGGTTGTTGGGGGAATCTACGTCCCCTTCACTGACGGATTCGGCAAATTTGGCGACTCCTAGCCTTGCCGGGGTCCGAGAGGCCCCTGCCCTGGTGCTGACTGTCTTTCGGAACACTGCTCCAGACCACCGGGCACACAGCCAACGGGGTCCTTCCAGGAACTTCCAAACGGTCCCCCTCCAGACAGTCACCGCCGTCGCTGACCTTGCTGTTCTAGCCCTACACAAAGCTGGGCTCTCAGGCTTGGCACACTCTCTGCTCTGTCACCACTTCTTGCTTTCCTCCTTTACTACTCTTCTTTCCTCCACTTTCACTTCTCTTATCTGCTCCTCACTAAACTCCGTTGTTTACTCTTGCCCTTCCCGGGCTTAACTGCTTGGTACTTCCTGCCTCCAGAGCTGTGATCTCCTTGGTGGGCGGAGCCAACCGCCTGGCCCACCCCCTGGTGTGAATCATCAGCCTCTGGAGGAAGGCAACAAGGATTTTTGGTTCAGCTTAGGTGTGCCTACCTGGGATGTGGGGTGTGGTGGTGTGTGACCTGTGTCCCCTGGCTTGCCCAGGGCGACACATTCCCCCTTAGCAAAATGCAGACCGTCCGCAGGCTGCCGTCCTACACCGGTTTTATTTTCTGTAAAAGGGGTAACAAGGTTAAACAAAACATAAGCATTTTCAATAACTTCTTCCCAAGACGGGAGGTACATTTCTTTTAACGTTTCAACGGTATACGGTCACGGTTTCCGCTCTCTCCCACCCAAGTAACCTGGCCCTGATGCTGCCCCTAAAGCCCAGGCAGCACCCCTTGACCCACAGTCCAGCACACGGTACCCGAGCGGGATCTGTCCTTCCCTCCAGAGGGTAGCCACCGGTTCCTTTGGTGGCTGGGCCCTGGCCTGCTCTGCTCAGGGCCCTCCCTCCAACCTGCCTCTCCGGAGGCGGCCTGCGGAAACGGTAACGGTACTCAACATATTTACAAGCCACTAACGTTTGTGGTTGCCCTGCAAAGTTCACGGGCTTGTCCATGGATAGTTCCCATGCATAACTTTTTAAACGGTCCCCACGGGGACAACGGTGCCGGCTCCAGCCGGTTGCTAATCACAGCAGACAATCAGGTGAAAACTCGGATAATCATCTTTCTTATCATTGCAGAACTTTCAAAACTTTTCAAACAAGCAACAACACTCTTTTACATTTGCGGACCCCTTTTACTCATAGAACGGTCTCCCTGTACCTAAGTGGGGGTCTACCTAGGTTGGAACGGGTGGACCTTCGGAGCCCGGTGTCAGTGGTGCTAGATAGTGGGGTAGAGGGAACAATCGGTTCCTCCTCCCTGCTATAGTGTGGAGCAGGCGGAGGTGCAGGGGGGCTGGGTGCAGGTTCATCCCTGGGCACTGGCATTGGTTCTGGCTCACGGTTAACCGCTTCCACTACTTCTTCATCCACGGGTTGTGGGAACAGTATCACTGGAAGGATCACCGCGCCGTTCTGTGTAGGCCAGTTTGCTGGGAAGTCACCCATTACAGTGTGGATTACCTCTGCTGCCTTCTCCACTGGTGGAGGAACCGGTACTTCAGCCTCTGCTTTCAGCGCTGGGGGGCATTTTTTTAGATGGTCCCGGGAAACTGTGGCTAGGGTGCCCCCTTGATCACGACTAATCTGGTAAGTTTTTCCATTTCCCCATTCTGTGGGTTGTATGACATAAGGGACTTGCTCCCACTGATCATCCAGCTTGTGGGCTTTTCTCTTCCGTTTCAGCACCACATCTCCTGGCTGGAAAGGACCTGCGGGCGCCTTCTGGTTGAACCGGTGCTCTTGCTGCTCTCGACTTCGACTGAGGTTTTTCTCCACATACTCCTGGATTTGCCGGTACTGTGCTCTCCTTCGAGTTTCCCACTCCGCCGTTGAAGGGAGTGCCTCCGGAGCTTCCAACCCCATCTCCAGGGCCACCGGCAGGCGGCCAGGCCGAGCCCTCATCAAATACGCTGGGGTGCATTTCGTTGAGCTGGACGGAATGTTATTGTACATGTCGACCAAGTCAGGTAGCTTTTCCGGCCATATGTTCCGTTCTTCCAGCGGTAACGTCTTGAGGAGTCCCAGGACCAAGTGGTTCATTTTCTCGCACATGCCGTTGGTTTGAGCGTGGTACGTGGTGGTCCGAATCTTCTTGCAGCCGTACAACTGGCAGAATTCGTGAAACACTTCTGCTTCAAAAGCCGGGCCTTGGTCTGTCAGCACCTTCTCGGGGTACCCATGGGGTCGGCAGAAATAAGCCTGGAACGCTCGAGCAGCGGTTCGACCAGTTAGGTCCTTAACGGGGACTACCACCATAAATCTTGAATAGTGGTCTACCATGGTCAATGCATAGGTGTACCCACTTCGGCTAGGGGTGAGCTTGACATGGTCCAGGGCGACCAGCTCCAGCGGCTGATGGGTAACGATGGGATGTAATGGTGCCCTCTGGCTAGTCTCGTCCTTTCTCCTCAGTGTACAAGGACCGCACTCTCGGCACCAGGCTTCCACCGATTCCCGCATCCCACTCCAATAGAACCGCTCCCTCAACAGCATCTCCAGCTTTTTCCACCCGAAGTGGCCATCACCATCATGGTATGCCCGCAGGACAGTAGCGACCTCAGCTTGAGGAACGATCAACTGGCATATTTTCTCATGGGTTTTTGGGTTGATCAGCTCACGGCACAGCCTCCCTTGGTGTAGGTAGAGCCGTTTTCGCTCTTTCCACAGGCGTTGGGCTTCGGCTGGAGCGCTAGGGTCCATTCCCATGGCGCCTTGTTCCACCAGAGTCTTGACAAGGCGGACAGCCGGCGCTTGGTCCTGGGCGTCCTGCCACTCTTGACTGGGCCGCGGGTCCAGATCCACCCTTTGCTGACATACTTGTACCCTCTCAGTAGGCGGCTGGTGAAACGCAGGCAACTCAATCTCCTCGAGGTCGTCATCCTCACACCCCTCTTCTGACAAATGGGGCATCCGGGAGAGTGCATCTGCATTGATGTTGACACGACCAGCTCGGTACTTTATGGTGAAATCATAGCTGGCTAACCGGGCTACCCACCGCTGCTCCAGCGCGCCCAACTTGGCCGTGTTCAGGTGAGTCAGCGGATTGTTGTCCGTGAATGCGGTGAACTTTGCTGCCGCCAAATAGTGCCGGAACCGCTCCGTGATAGCCCACACCAACGCCAGTAGCTCGAGCTTGAAAGAGCTATAGTTCTCGGGGTTCCTTTCGGTCGGCCGGAGTTTTCGGCTGGCGTAGGCAATCACCTTCTCCTTTCCATCCTGGACCTGGGAGAGGACCGCTCCTAGTCCCACGTTACTGGCGTCCGTGTGGAGGATGAATGGGCGCCCGTAGTCAGGGTACGCCAGGACCTCTTCTCCGGTCAGGGCCGCCTTCAGCTGGCCAAAGGACTCCTCATGCTTGTCCTCCCACAACAGTGGGGCTCCGACGGGTTTACCACCTTTGGACTGTCCCACGAGGAGATCTTGCATGGGGGCGGCCATCTTCGTGTACCCCTTTATAAAGCGCCGATAGTACCCCACCAGACCCAGAAACTGCCTTACTTCCCTCACTGTAGTGGGCCTCGGCCAGCTTTGGATGGCAGTGATCTTCTCAGGGTCGGGGGCGACACCATCCGCACTCACCACATGCCCTAGATATTGCACCCTGGGTTTCAGCAGGTGGCATTTTGAGGGCTTCAACTTCATCCCGTACTTGGCAAGGGACGCGAACACCTCGGCCAGGTGCTCCAGATGGGCTTCATACGTCTGGGAATAAACAATCACATCATCCAAATACAGCAGGACGGTCTCGAAGTTTAAATGTCCCAGACAGCACTCCATCAGCCGTTGGAAGGTCCCGGGGGCATTGCACAGCCCAAACGGCATGCTATTGAATTCGTAGAGCCCCATCGGGGTGGTGAAGGCGGTCTTCTCCCGGTCCTCTGGGGCCACGGCCACTTGCCAGTATCCGCTGGTGAGGTCAAGGGTCGAGAAGTAGTTTGCAGTTCTTAGTGCAGCCAAAGATTCTTCAATACGAGGCAATGGATAGGCATCTTTATGGGTTATCTGGTTGATCTTCCGGTAGTCCACACACATCCGCATGGTACCATCCTTTTTCTTGACCAGTACCAACGGAGCGGCCCAGGGACTACAACTGTCCCGAATAACCCCTGCCTCCTTCATATTCCTCAACATATCTTTGGCACACTGGTAATGTGCAGGGGGAATAGGTCTATACCTCTCTTTGATGGGGGGATGTTCACCCGTAGGAATGTGGTGTTGGACCCCCTTGATCTGCCCAAAGTCTAGGGGGTGCTTACTGAAAACCTGTTCGTACTCCTGCACCACCCTGTGTACCCCTGCCCTGTGATGTGTAGGGGTATCATCAGTGCCCACATGTAGCTGTTGGTGCCACTCCTTTGTGTCCCCCTGGGGTGGGGAAGTGCTGGTGGTAGGTGGGAGTGTGGATGGACTGGCTTCCTGGATAGTGTGAGGGTCCAGGGTGAGCAGCTTGGCAATGGTGGCATACCGGGGGAGCCTGACTTCTTCCTCCCCACAGTTCAACACTCTCACAGGCACTCTCCCTTTCTTCACATCTACCACCCCTCGGGCGGCTACTACAGTGGGCCAGTGCTCGGAAGGCATGGGCTCCATCATCGCAGGGTAGTCACGCCCCTGAGGCCCTACTGCTGCCCTACACCAGATCATCATCTCACTCCTAGGGGGCACAGTCAATGGAGCAACATCCATCACTCGCACTCCACCAATCTCCCCTCCGGTTGAGCTTACATGCTGGCGGTACATCAGGGCGCGGATCTCACGCTGCACAGCCCTCTGCCGGCTCCCCGCCGCCGTGGCGGCTAGCTGTTGCAATAGGTTCAACACATCAGCCATGCAGTGTTCCATCACATTGGTTCCCAGCACTATTTTCGGGTTATGATCACTAGGTTCATTCATGATCACAATCATACCCTGGTGTTGCAGTTCAGCTTGCCCCACTGTCATAGCCACCTGTTTATACCCCACCTGGGTCAATGGAAGTCCATTAGCGGCAATCAAATTTATACTATTGTCTGGAGGCGCCAGCTCGTCTGTGGCCCAATATCGCTGATACAACGTGTACGGTATGGTAGTTACCTGTGATCCAGTGTCCAAGAGAGCCATCACTGGTATGCCGTCCACAGCCACGGGGATGATAGGGCGGGCCCCGACATATCGGTCTCGCCAGTCCGGGGGGCCACGGTGTTCTACTCCTGAGGATTGGCCCGGGGCCCCAGGGGTTGCTCGTTTAACGGGCACTGTCGGTAATAATGGCCCGGCTTACGGCACTTGTAGCAGATTGGAGGTCTGCTCCGCGGGTTGTTAGCGCTTCTCCGCTACATCCAGGGAACATCTTCGGGACTGTCAGCAAGCTGTATCTGTGCTGGAGGCTGAGATCTGGTCAGAGGTTGTAGCGCAGCAAGGATCTTGGCAAGGTCTCCGTCCAGGCGACGGACCTGGGCTGCCAGTTCTTCCACTGTGCTGCTCGAGGCTGCAGGTATTAAGGAGGTTGGTTTGGCTGGGGCCGCCACAACGGGAGCTGTCTCGACGGGCCACGGGACGGGTTCCAGAACTTCAGCAGCTGGGGGCTGTAGTGCTTTGATAGCCCGCTCCTTTAACACAGCAAAGTCCACATCAGGGTGTTCCAGGGCCCACAGCCGGAGTTGTTTACGATCCTCAGGGGATCTCATCCCCTGCGCAAATTGCTCCACTAACATCTTGTTGCTATCCGCCTCATTAATAGAGTTCACCCGCTTCAGCGTGCGGAGGGCGGTCTGCAGACGTAGAGCATAGTCCCGAATGCTATCCCCAGCTCGTTGCCGGCACTGGTAAAACTGCATCCTCAGCTCAGTTTCAGTCCGGGTCTCGAAGGCAGTCTGTAGCTTCTCGAAGATGGTGGCTACAGAGAGCCGGTCCCCCTCGGCCCAGGTCTCCGCTTCCTGCTCCGCCTCACCGGTTAACTGGCCTAGCACTATCGCTGCACGTTGCTTATCAGTCAGGGGGTACAGCTCTAACAACGGGTTAAGCTTTTTCCGGAAGGCCTGTAAGGCATCCGGTTTCCCGTCATACTGCGGTAGCCAGGCAGCTCCGGGCGCATAGGGCAAGGAAAACGGCATGACCTGAGCAAGCGCGGGGGCCGCGGCACCTCCCGCCGGTACGGCCGATCCTGGGCAGGCCCATTCCCATCCGCGGGTGCCGCTGCGGCTGCAACCACCGCTCCTCCAGCGGCTCCGTCGGGCGCAGACATCTTGTTTCCGTCCCCCTTAGCTCTTTCCGGCCCCTCCTCTCTCGGGGCGGGGTTTTGGCCTTCGCGCCTCTACTGCTCGAGAAGACGCTCGAGCGGGAACTTTTCGCGCCAAAGATGGCGGCTTCCGAAATTTTTCTGCCGGATACCTCCGGCGGTAACAAGGCGCACCTCTACCAGACAGCAGAGCGGTAAGATCCTGTTCGTGACGCCAAGTTGTCGCGGGCGGGGAGGAGGGTGTCAGCACACCGCGCTCACCCCTTCTGCTCGGGTCCGGCTGCTCAGTGGTGGCTCGAGCCGTAGGCCGGATCCCGGGGGTTTTCCTCGAGCGGCACTCCTCGCCCGTGAGTGAAAGGGGGGTTGTTTGGGGTGTTGGGATAATGTCCGTGACGCCACCCACGGTTGTGGTGATGTGTAGCACCACCGCTGCTCAATGCGGGGATCCCGGGGATGGTGATGGGGAGCAGCCAGGTGTTGTGTTGCCCCTCCGTGGGTAGGGGTTGGTGATCCCGGGGACCGGTGATGGCTTGTGAGGTGCAGGGCCTGGTGGGCGCAGGGACGCGGGGGCAGCGCTGTGCCTTGCGGCACTGTGGTACTCACTCAGCCTGAGACATGGACACAGTTTGTACGGTAAACCAAACGGCTGGTAGGACGGTCCCACAGACGGCTGCTTTGCTTTCCCGGTAGGTGACGGTGATGTCCCTCTTCCTTGCACCTGTATGTACGGATGGTTGCGATGGGTCCCCACCGGTAACCCGCTCCCCGGCTTCAAGCTGGGCCGGAGGAGCACTACACTTTGCCCGCAGGCGCTGGCCCTCAGAGACTGGTGCCCTGGCGGTGGCGGTGCCTCTGTTGTACTGGTTGGGCTGTTGCCTTCAATCGGGACTTGGTTGTTGGGGGAATCTACGTCCCCTTCACTGACGGATTCGGCAAATTTGGCGACTCCTAGCCTTGCCGGGGTCCGAGAGGCCCCTGCCCTGGTGCTGACTGTCTTTCGGAACACTGCTCCAGACCACCGGGCACACAGCCAACGGGGTCCTTCCAGGAACTTCCAAACGGTCCCCCTCCAGACAGTCACCGCCGTCGCTGACCTTGCTGTTCTAGCCCTACACAAAGCTGGGCTCTCAGGCTTGGCACACTCTCTGCTCTGTCACCACTTCTTGCTTTCCTCCTTTACTACTCTTCTTTCCTCCACTTTCACTTCTCTTATCTGCTCCTCACTCAACTCCGTTGTTTACTCTTGCCCTTCCCGGGCTTAACTGCTTGGTACTTCCTGCCTCCAGAGCTGTGATCTCCTTGGTGGGCGGAGCCAACCGCCTGGCCCACCCCCTGGTGTGAATCATCAGCCTCTGGAGGAAGGCAACAAGGATTTTTGGTTCAGCTTAGGTGTGCCTACCTGGGATGTGGGGTGTGGTGGGGTGTGACCTGTGTCCCCTGGCTTGCCCAGGGCGACACACATAAAGGGATCAGGCTTACCCATAGATAATGTGCAAGTGCCACTGCTGCAGGTAGAGGTCCTGTGGGAAAGAGAAACGCCCCGACGCGTTTACTTGTTCCAGTTTATTCTGCCACGTGCTCTCACGTGCAGTGTCCATCTGTCCTTTTGATAAAGCTGTGGGTACACACAATAGATAAATTAGACAAAAAAGGAGCAAAGATGGATATAAAGTAATGTTTGAAAGGCTAACTGTGTGCACGTCTTGTTTCAGTTTCAGAATATAATCCGGTGACCTCTTGCTTTGTGGTTGGTTCTCGTGGCTGCTAGGCCATGGTCCTTTTCCTCTCTAAGTGCTGATGGTTACTAATAGCTTGGTTTTCCTTCTGGTCTTTATTCTCTTCAGGTGTTTTTCATTGTCCTGTTTTGGTTTGTTCTTTGGATATGTATATTCTCCCTTCACTGCATTTCCTTGCTGGCTATGTTTCCATGTGAACTTCATCCTGGTATCTCAAGCTCTTTATATTTGGGATTTAGTATGTTTGCTGTTGTCTGTGTGTTTTCCTTCCTAGCCGCTATATCCCTTCCACCTTATTTGTACCCCTTTCAGTTTAACTCACATGGGGTTTTTGTTTGTTACTGCACTCCTTCCTATTTTCCTGTACGCAGTGCTTTGCTGCCTCCCTTCTGGACCCTCAGGAAGCAGGAGAAACTCTTTGATGGCCATTTCAGGGGACTGGTCCAACGCGGTTCTGTTAGTTGCACAGCTAGAGTATTTAGTCTGAACAGGGACCAGATGGGTGCGGCTGCGCATTCCCCTTTCCCCGTTTATGAGTGTTATATGTTCATAACAGCAAACACCATACTGCTCCTAACATCAACCTATTCATATCCAGTATCAAATTTCACAATACAAACAGTATACATTAATAAATAGCTCTCAGACCTAATGAACTGTTGTATTTACCCTGAGAATCTACAGTATATCATGGTTGTATAAACCGGATATTAAAATTATAATAAAATAGAATAAGAGCCCTCATAAGTCCAAATGTATTAAGTCTTCACCCAAGCAGACTGACTGACAGCTGCAGCTTGTACTGAGCAATGAGAGATCTCAGCAGCAGGGATACTGAGGTGCTGTCAATCAAGCTAGATGCACAGAAATATATTGGGGAACAAAAAGCACAAAGTTTTAACCGGTGGAGAGGGACCTAGAGGTGCAGGAAGGTGCTCACCTGGTAAAAATGAAGATTAATTACACTGGTCAACGCAATTTTTCTGGCAAAAGGTTTTAAAACATATGTTAAGTCAATTTTGCCTGCTGATTACGAATATGAACTCCGTTTTTGGCTATCACATCAGGATTTAGAGGTTTTCATCAAAAATTGAAAATATTACTCATATTGAAATGTTTTATGATAAAAACACATGACTTTAGGTACTACATTTTGTATATTTTTAATCAAGGAATAACAAAGATTACAAAGTCTATGTACAGCAAATCAAATATACTTAAAGAATTAAACAACAAAATATAAAAACACATATATATGGCACACAGAGGAATGGCAAATTGCAGTTATTTGAACTTTCTTTTCTTGGCTGATCTGTGATTTACAGCTTCTGGGTTGTGTCTCATCAAGCTCCATAAATAGTCAGCCATCATATGTGAGTCCCACCGGCCTTGATACCGTTCTTCCATTGTTTTAATATCCTGATGAAAACGCTCCCCTTGTTCCTCACTCACATCCCCAAGGTTCTCTGGAAAAAAGTCCAATTGGCTGTGTAAATAGTGAATCTTGATACTCATTCTACATCCAAGATTTCGCAGACTCATTAGTAGCTCTTCCACAATCTCTTCATAGTTGTCTGCTTTCTTATTTCCTAGAAAATTCTGCACCACATTACAAAATGCATTCCAAGCTCTTTCTTCTGTCTCATTCATTGATGTGATAAAATTTGGGTCTCTCATAAGTGTTCTTATTTGGAGGTCCATCAAATATTCCAGCCTTTTTTCCAGAACACATTTTAAACTTCTTTTGGAACTATCAATAAAAAGCCTCCAATCTCTTGAATCATATGCTGGAAGTCCCATAAAGAGAAGTAGCCCTTCAACATCAGTACAAAAGACAAGCTGGCCATCTGAATGGAAGTACTTACGCAGTTCTGCTTCCCTGTTACGATAAAATGAAACACTTGTTCCAGGTTTCAACATTCGATTCTCTTGTAGTCTTGAAGCCAATAGTTCAGCAGACTCTTTTGGTAGATAAAGATCCCGAACCAGATCAGTCAAAGCAGACTGAGTAAACATAATTGGTTTGTCACAATCTTCATCACATGGCTGAAAAATATCTGAACTGTCTTCTTCATCAGTATAACAATGTGAGGAGAGATCTGTGTCAACTGTGACGACATGGACACCCAATGCCTCTCATGGGTTAAAGTTTCTTAACATTCAGCCAGACTATTGTTCTTATGTGTGCTAACTCATGTTTCCTTAGCTATTGTTTCTCCAGACCCTTCCAGTAATCATTGTATTGTAGATGTGTATTGCTAATGTAATTACCTTAGTAGCCATTGTCTAGTCGGTGACTTCCAGACTACATGTATACCCTCAGTCTTTCTGTAGACATCATTTGGATGAACATTGTCCATGCAGCTTGAGATTCATCCAATGGGAGAGGCGATCTTGTCCAACCAATCGATGAGGACGCAGTGTATCCAAGTGGAAGGCTGTGGCTATAAAAGGGATTTCTTTAAGCCACCAGTTCGTTGTTGATGGATGCTGATGGATCCAGTCTAAGCTCTTAGGAGCTGACTAGAGGATCAGGATACCCTGTGGCTTCAATCTAGGGACTCCGGTTCGGATTGGAGACCATATCCACAGTCTAGGGATTTCAACTCCAGCTGCCAGGATTATACCATCATACCAGGACTACCTAAGGAGGACACTCAGGTTGGGACAATCCGGTCACCTGGCTACAGACTTTGCAGACCTCACACAGCTTCCTAAATCTGGCGCTATTCCTATCTCGGTGGTTGCCCGCCGAAAGCGGGGTGCTGCTGGATTGGAGTAAGCGGCCCTGGAAGCTCTGAGGCAAGGGACATTCTAATCCCTGGTGAGCCAGCGGAAGGGTGAGACTCTGTTGCCTGTTACATTTGTGTGTTTTGCTGGTTATGTGTTATGTGCCGTTAATTGTTTGGGGATCCAATAAAGTCTAATTATTGTGGTTCCCTCACCCTGTGTTGCCTGAGTAGTGTTCCGCTACCGGTTAAGGAGGCCGGCGTTCAGTTGGGATGAGCCCTGAGCCACGCTGTCTTTCTAAAGGCGGTGGGTTTTAGCGGACGAGAGCACTCACTGACCCCCGTGTCTCCACATCAACGTTTTCTGGAAGCACAGTATATTTTGGAACAGGTATGTCTTCACTATACCTGCAACTGGTCGAATAGCTGAAGGGATACTCGGGTATTGCAAATATTGCTTGTTTTTCTTATTGAAACCTTTTACATCGACAAGGCAGAAATAGCAGTTTTTAAATGATTGCTTGGTTCTCTCCAAACCATAGGAACTCCAAACTGAAGTTTAGCATTCTTTCCTTGAGACCATGATCTCACGCTCTCAATACAGGTTTTGCACACTTTGTGATGAGCCCAATGCTTGTCTTGGTCTCCAAATTTTACTTTGAAGTATGCAAAATACACCCTCTTAAAGTCAGTAATGTTGCACCTCTGAGTCTTCACAGTAAAGTTTCCACAGATGTAACAAAAAATATTTGGATCATTTGAGCACTGTCTTCTGTGAGATGTAGAGGCCATTGTTAGATCAGCAAAACATTCTGCAGAGAAATACAAGATATAAGTTGTTAGCTACCCGAGTTGTTCATTGAATTTCTGCCAAAGTTTGGGGGAAAGTAGGGGGTGCGTCTTATAAACCGAATATACGGGGGGGGGGTGTGTGTGTACATATATATATATATATATATATATATATACTGCAGGGTCCGCTCTGGAGCGCTGCTGGGGGCAGGTGACAGCTGCGAGCGGCAGCGTTTGATCTCCTGCTCCCGTTCATATAATATGCACAGCCGCTGTCCAGCAGTGTGGTGCTGAAACTGCATCACGCTGAGGGGCTGGGGCAGCGGGCCATATTATATCTGCCTGCGCCCTCCTTTGATCGCACATGATCTCCCCTGTGTTAGATATGGCCCCTGTGCTGCTGCCCATAGTAAAAATAAAAAAAGCTTTACTTACCTCCAGTGCTGATCCCCGATCTCCTGCTGCTGTTGTCTGTGATCAAGCAGCAGAGATGATATCACTCTGCTGTGCTGATCACATGACCGGCAGCAAGAACCAGGAAGTAAGGAAGCTGGAGCTCAACTGCGAGGAGGGAGACACGGAGGGACAGCGCTGAGAAGGTAAGGAAAGAGTGTTTTATTTTATTATGGGCAGCAGCATGGGGGGCATATCTAACACAGGGGAGATGTGCCATCTACAGTGGCCATGGGCAGCATATCTAACACAGGGGAGATGTGCCATCTATAATGGCCATGGGCAGCACACATGGGGGGCATATCTAACACAGAGGAGATGTGCCATCTATAGTGGCCATGGGCAGCACAGATGGGGGCCATATCAAACACAGGGGAGATGTGCCATCTATAGTGGCCATGGGCAGCACACATATCTAACACAGGGGAGATGTGCCATCTATAGTGGCCATGGGCAGCACACATATGGGGGCCCTATCAAACACAGGGGAGGTGTACCATCTATAGGGGCCACGGTGTTACATCTCATGGCTCTCCTGAGGCAAGGACTGAGGCAGTCTCCCATTCCTTGCCTGCCACGAGCGCTCCTGCTCAGCAGCGCCGAAGGTCTGCCAGACTGCGCAGTGTGCAGGAGATACCTTCTCAGAGAGGCAGCAGAAGGGTGACACCTAGTGGTTCTCCTGTTACAAGGAGTGAAGCGGTCTCCCATTCCTGGCCTGCCGCAGACCCTCCTGCTCAGCGGCCCCGAAGGTCTGCGAGGCTGCGCAATGTGCAGAGGTTTACTGCTCAGGGAAGCAGTGAGACTTCCGTTATCTCTGCACATTGTGAGACCGAGGATCCCGCCTCTATTTCCCAGAGGCAGGAGGGTGAGCATGTGCAATGCGTGGTGGGTTCTGATTCGCCCACTGACGTCACACGGCTTGATGACAAGGCGGTGACGTGGTGAATCCTGACTGGCCAGGCTGGGACGTCGTGGACCCTGATTGTGTCAAGTCCGTCATCTCCGCCTCGTGCCCGCCCTTGGGTGGAACGACACCTCCTTAAAAGCTCCTCCTGCCATCATGTCAGCGCGCGACTGTCCTTCTATGTTTGGATGTCTGGCAGCGTGCTGCCACGCCACTGCTCAGGCATTACTGTCTTATGTGGGCTTGGCCCTTGCTGCTTAGGCAGCCCCTGGTTTGCAGGCCGTGTTCCTGCCTTGCTGCTCTGGCAGTATCCCCTTCAACAGGCCGTGTTCCTGTCCCAGGTGAGCTCCTCAAGTCTCCACCGGACTCACCTGGTTATTGAAAGCACACGTGCGTGGGCACCTCTGTGCTACCCTCGTGCCATATTCTCGTGACTTCCACTGGCACACGTGCGTGGGCATCTCTGTGCTTCACCGTGCAACAGGTACACCGAGCCGTGAGATCCGTGCCATACAACCCTCACGGGTTAGGGCAGATCAGTGTACATAGATCGTCTGACATTCCAGACGATCGCTAGCAGCAACCCGCTCACTCTTCACCCACCATAGCGGCGGTCCCTTACACCGCACAGTGGACCTTGACCGGCGGAAGCTGTCCATTTCCCATCTTGGCACGCTTCCCCGGGTCCCCCTCGTAACATTACGGTCGCGCCAAAGGTCTGGCTATGGCTGAAGAGCAGCAGCAGTTGCTGCGTTATGTGCAGCAGTTGGAGTCACGATTGGCAGCAGTGGAGCAGTCTTCCTCCGATAAGACTACTCTGACGACAGTCGCCACCCAGGCGGCTACCCAGGCTGTGCTATTGGGCGGAAGGTCTCCTCGCCTTGCGCTTCCAGAGCGCTTTAGCGGCAACAGCTCTGAGTGCCGTGGTTTTATAAACCAGGTTACCACCTACTTAGAGCTGTCCGCGACTCTTTACGCTACCGAGAAGGCGAAGGTAGCCTTCGTCCAGTCCCTGCTCACAGGGAGAGCGCTGAAGTGGTCCACGCCGTTGTGGGAGCGCGGAGATCGGGTGGTGAATAACTTAACAGCTTATCTTGGGGCCATGAGAATGGTGTTCCTCGGGCCTCAAGTCACCCACGACTCCGCGCTGCGCCTCCTACGACTTCGGCAAGGGTCCGCTTCAGTCGGGGACTTTGCTGTACATTTTAGGACACTTGCCGCAGAGCTAGACTGGCCGGATAAGGTCCTTGTCCCTGTGTTTTGGGAGGGTCTGGCAGGGTTTGTCAAAGACGCACTGGCCACGCGTGAGGTGCCTGCCACTTTAGAGTCCTTGATTCAGGTTGCCTCTCGCATAGACATCCGCCAGGCGGAGCGGAGGCTCGAGGTCTCTTCAGCACCCACGTCTTCTCGGCCTAAAAAGCGTCTGGCTCCCGGCTTCCATCAGACAGGTCTCCCAGCCAGTCCTGTAGGCGACTCCGTGGAGTCAATGGAGGTGTCCAAGGTGGTCTCCTCTGCCCCAGGTTCTCGGTCTTGTGTCATCTGCTTTTCCTGTGGGCAGAGGGGACACATAGCTACCCGATGTCCCAAACCGTCGGGAAAAGACAAGCGTCTAGTTTCTATCAGAGGGGGGACTCTAGACGCTACCTCTCCCTCTAGGTTGACTATCAGCGCCCAGTTGCAGTTCGGCACTACTCTCGTCTCTGCCCTGGCTTGCTTGGACTCAGGCGCTGAAGGCAATTTCATCTCGACCTCCCTGGCAACCCGATACTCAGTTCCTGTGGTTCTGTTGCCCAAGCCACTCAGGGTCTGGGTAGTCGACGGGTCCATACTACTCGATCCTATCACCCAGATCACCATCCCTCTCAGGATGGATGTACCACCGGGACACCATGAGCAGGTGTCCTTCCTGGTGCTTCCAGGGGGGACGGATGAGATCCTACTGGGCCTTCCCTGGTTGAGACAGCATGCTCCTATACTCAACTGGGCAACAGGGGAGATCTCATCCTGGGCAGGATCCTGTAGAGAGCACCTCGTGACTACCGAACTACCCGCTACCATTAGGTCGGTTGGGTCCTCAGGGAATACAGAGGGGCCGGGTTTACCAACACCTTATGAGGCCTACAGGGATGTATTTTCCAAAAGGGCCGCAGATACTCTTCCTCCCCACCGGCCATATGATTGCCGAATAGACCTGAAGCCAGGCTCCGAGCCCCCTAGGGGCAGAGTGTATCCACTCTCTGCCCCAGAGACGGAGGCTATGTCCAAATATATTCAGGACAGCCTGGCGAAGGGGTTCATTCGCAAGTCTATTTCACCGGCTGGTGCAGGGTTCTTTTTTGTGCAGAAAAAGGAAGGGGATCTGCGCCCCTGTATCGATTACAGGGGATTAAATGCAATCACGATCAAGAACAAATACCCTTTGCCCCTCATTACTGAGCTATTTGATCGATTCCGCGGGGCAAAGGTCTTCACAAAGCTGGATCTACGCGGGGCGTATAATCTAGTGCGAGTCCGAAAGGGCGATGAGTGGAAGACCGCCTTTAACACCAGGAACGGTCACTACGAGTATCTAGTAATGCCCTTCGGACTCTGCAATGCCCCCGCCGTATTTCAAGACTTTGTGAATGACATTTTCCGGGATTTGTATCTTTCCGTGGTTGCATACCTGGATGACATTCTTATCTTCTCCCCCGATCTTACCACCCATCGGAGGGATGTCATCCGAGTACTTAAGAGGCTCCGCACCCATTCGTTATATGCTAAGCTGGAAAAGTGTGTTTTTGAACGGGAATCCTTGCCGTTCCTGGGGTACATAGTGTCCAGTCAGGGGTTAGCAATGGATCCGGGGAAGTTGGAGACAGTGATGAACTGGCCTGAGCCCCGCTCGCTGAAGGCGATCCAGCGATTCCTGGGGTTTATCAATTATTATCGCCAGTTTATTCCCAACTTCTCGACGGTGGCAGCACCCATCATTGCCCTTACCCGCAAGGGCGCTAATCCCAAAGCATGGACACGGGAAACGGTAGAGGCATTTCACACTCTCAAAACATACTTCTCCAGAGCTCCCATCCTTCATCGTCCAGACATCTCCAAACCCTTCCTACTGGAGGTAGACGCCTCTTCGGTCGGTGCAGGTGCAGTCCTGTACCAGAAAAACGAACGAGGAAGGAAGCATCCGTGTTTTTTTCTCCAAGACCTTTTCTCCGGCCGAGAGGAACTACTCCATAGGGAATAGGGAGTTACTGGCGATGAAACTAGCATTCCAGGAATGGCGGCATCTCCTGGAAGGTGCGAAGCATCCATTTGAGGTATTTTCTGACCACAAAAACCTCACATACCTCCAGACAGCACAACGCCTGAACCCAAGGCAGGCCCGTTGGTCTTTATTCTTCTCCCGGTTCCGCTTTATTATCCGCCACCTGGCCGGTGAGAAGAACGTACGGGCCGATGCCTTGTCACGTTGTATGGTTGTGTTGGAGGAGGACGAGGAGGAGCCTCGTCTTATACTACCCCCGGACAGCTTGAGGATGGTCACTCCCACTTCTTTGGACCAGGTGCCACCTGGCAAGACCCTCGTTCCCCCTGAACTACGGAACGAGGTGCTATCTTGGGCCCATGCCTCCAAGGTTGGGGGTCACTTCGGGGTCAAAAGGACCAGAGACCTGGTGACCAGGCATTATTGGTGGCCGAGACTACCCCAGGACATACAGGAGTATGTGGGAGCCTGTATGTCGTGTGCTCGGAATAAGCCGTCCCGGCAGAGACCGGCAGGTCTTCTTCACCCAGTGCCGGATCGTCCCTGGGAAGTGGTAGGGATGGACTTCCTGGGAGATCTGCCCAAGTCAGCAGGGCACAGGGTCGTATGGGTCATCACGGACCACTTCTCTAAAATGGTCCACTTGGTGCCTCTCCCACGACTCCCGACGTCACGTGCTCTCGCCACCTTGTTCATTCGGCATGTATTTAGGTTGCATGGCATGCCTGACAAGGTGGTGAGCGACCGGGGTCCCCAGTTTGCGTCTCGCTTCTGGAGAGAGCTCTGTAAGCTCCTGCAGATAGAGCTGAACATCTCCTCCGCATACCATCCCGAGACCAATGGACTAGTGGAGAGGACTAATCAGACCTTGGTAACTTACCTTCGCCATTTTATTTCCGCGCACCACGACAACTGGGCTAACCTCCTTCCTTGGGCCGAATTTGCCATTAACAATTCGGTCCATGAATCCTCTGGCCAGACTCCGTTCCTACTCAATAACGGACAACATCCCAGAATCCCGGTTCCGATGCCCATTACGTCACCCGATACTAGAGTGGAGGATTGGGCGACCAAGGCCCGGGAGATCTGGGATGACACCCAAGAGGCTCTTAAAAGGGCTAAAGACCGGATGGTGACAACGGCTGATGTTCGCCGCCGCCCTGCACCATCCTTCGCCCCTGGTGACCTAGTATGGCTGTCCTCTAAGAATGTTAACCTACGGGTACAGGCAGACAAATTCGCCCCTAGGTATCTGGGTCCGTTTAAAGTACTACAGCAGGTAAACCCGGTGGCATATCGACTCCAGCTCCCTCCACGCTGGGCTATAGCCAACACCTTTCACGTGTCCCTCCTGAAACCCGTACGACTTAATAAATTCTCGGGGTCCCTGCCGGCTCAAACCAACTCCCCGTCCGACGACCCTGAGGTGGCAAAACTTGTGGAGACAAAAGTCATACAGGGCAAGAGGTACTACCTCGTGGAGTGGGCCGGCCGTGGTCCAGAGCATAGATCCTGGGAGTTGGAGGATCATATCCGCGCCCCGGGTTTGATAGCAGCCTTCAAGCACGGACAGGGGGGGGGCCTAGACGGGGGGTAATGTTACATCTCGTGGCTCTCCTGAGGCAAGGACTGAGGCAGTCTCCCATTCCTTGCCTGCCACGAGCGCTCCTGCTCAGCAGCGCCGAAGGTCTGCCAGACTGCGCAGTGTGCAGGAGATACCTTCTCAGAGAGGCAGCAGAAGGGTGACACCTAGTGGTTCTCCTGTTACAAGGAGTGAAGCGGTCTCCCATTCCTGGCCTGCCGCAGACCCTCCTGCTCAGCGGCCCCGAAGGTCTGCGAGGCTGCGCAATGTGCAGAGGTTTACTGCTCAGGGAAGCAGTGAGACTTCCGTTATAGCTGCACATTGTGAGACCGAGGATCCCGCCTCTATTTCCCAGAGGCAGGAGGGTGAGCATGTGCAATGCGTGGTGGGTTCTGATTCGCCCACTGACGTCACACGGCTTGATGACAAGGCGGTGACGTGGTGAATCCTGACTGGCCAGGCTGGGACGTCGTGGACCCTGATTGGGTCAAGTCCGTCATCTCCGCCTCGCGCCCGCCCTTGGGTGGAACGACACCTCCTTAAAAGCTCCTCCTGCCATCATGTCAGCGCGCGACTGTCCTTCTATGTTTGGATGTCTGGCAGCGTGCTGCCACGCCACTGCTCAGGCATTACTGTCTTATGTGGGCTTGGCCCTTGCTGCTTAGGCAGCCCCTGGTTTGCAGGCCGTGTTCCTGCCTTGCTGCTCCGGCTGTATCCCCTTCAACAGGCCGTGTTCCTGTCCCAGGTGAGCTCCTCAAGTCTCCACCGGACTCACCTGGTTATTGAAAGCACACGTGCGTGGGCACCTCTGTGCTACCCTCGTGCCATATTCTCGTGACTTCCACTGGCACACGTGCGTGGGCATCTCTGTGCTTCCCCGTGCAACAGGTACACCGAGCCGTGAGATCCGTGCCATACAACCCTCACGGGTTAGGGCAGATCGGTGTACATAGATCGTCTGTGACATTCCAGACGATCGCTAGCAGCAACCCGCTCACTCTTCACCCACCATAGCGGCGGTCCCTTACACCGCACAGTGGACCTTGACCGGCGGAAGCTGTCCATTTCCCATCTTGGCACGCTTCCCCGGGTCCCCCTTGTAACACATGGGCAGCACAGGGGGACGTGTCCCAGCTCAAGGGGGGCTATATTCAATATAAGGGGGCCATATCCAGATTAAGAGGGGCTAATTTTAGGATGAGGGGCTATGAGGGACATATACCCTATATGATTTGTTAGACGGACACTGGCATTATAAGAGGGACCCGATTTAACATTAAAAAAAAAAATTCTCTTTTCCTTCACCAAATTTGGGGGTGCGTCTTATAATCAGGTGCATCTTATAAAGCGAAAAATACGGTAATTGGACTTTCTGTGTTGCTGAAGGAGGTTGTCCTGATGAAGAATTCAGAGGACCTTGAACCGGTTTGAGAATAAACTGCAATAACCTCTCTCCTCATCTGGGAATCCTTTTGGATCTTTTTCAGCAGCACAGAAAGTCCACCTATTTCCTTCTGGAAAATCAAGCTAGATGGGCAGACACTGCCAAACTCATTTAGAATTATACAGGCAATCTAACATGGAAAAGTACAGGTGATTATAAAAGATTCATTGGGTTTCAAAGAGGTATATTTCAAAATATATTACATGCACAATAGTGAATGCCACGTGATAACCAACATAAGAGCTCCAAGTTTACCATATAATGTTTACAAATGTTCTGTGTCCTTTTGTCACACGGCACATCGATGCGGTAATGCAGTTTGAGCCAAACACACTACAGCATATTCCGTCGATGGTCATTAGAGTGGCGGTAATGCGGTACTGGAGCTTATCCAGTGTTCCTGAAAAGGCGGCACGTAAACAATGTCTATGATGTATCATCAAAGGAAGAAGGCACACACTGTCAGATCAGGAGCCATCTGAAGAGCGCCAAGTCAACACCAGTGCAGTGCCCAATCCACCGATTTGGAAGTTTCTCATTGAGATATTGACACACCTCTGAATATCTTTCTTGTTGGAAAATGAAGTTTCTGGAATAAATGGTCAGTTGCGGAAACAACCATAAACTAACATACCAAGGTACGATGTACACCTCAGTCTTTTCGGCAAAAAAAAAAAAAGGGCCCGTACACCTTTGTTTTTGAAATTGCACAGAAAACATTTACTTTCGGACAATATCTTGATTTCTATAGCAGCAATGGGATTTTCTGATCCTCATATTCTGACATTGTGGTGGTTCACCATTCGGCTTAAGTGGAAGATTGCCTTGTTACTGAACACTAGCCGGCAAGTGAATTTGTTATCTTCCTACGCTGCCTGAATAGTGCACAGAATTTGTATCGGATGCCGTGATCAGCTGGCCATAAATGTTGCAGTAACAATATGCAATACTGTTTCTGGCACAAACACTGTCGCAGAATCTTCCAAACAGTCGCTGCGCTGAGGAATACTAAGATCATGACTTGCACAATGTGTTGATTTGCTTTCACATTTACACAAGTGTGGCGCCCCAGGACCTGGTCGCCACAACAGCATTGCCCCTCCAAAGGGTTAATGCTGAGCCTGAAGGTAATTGGAGAAATCATTGGCCAGTAGGTACCAACATCCAACGCAGTTTCTCCCTCAGGCCAGCAGAGGGAGCTCTGAACCTGGAGTTCCAGGGAGCATTCCTCAAGCCTGACCTGAGGGAGGAGTTAGTGTGCAGTCTGAGAGGGAAGTCTGGAGAGTGAAGACGCAGAGTAGTGCTGTCCTGTGGACTGGGGCCTGGAGCTAGAATAGCTTGGCCCAGTGAAGCAGGATTGGCAGAGAGGCACAGAAGAGACTTAGACATCGGAGTCTGTGGTTGCCAGGGTGTAAAACCCTTCCCTGGTAGCCGAATCCGAAGGGCAGGAGGACTGCAGGTCTCCTGGCCCCCCCCAAAGCAACCTGAAGGTACAGCTGCATCACCAGGGCCCGGTGTGGACTCCAGCAGAGAAGCATCAGAGAGGGCCTGCGCAGCCTACCATACAGGGAGAGGGACGTACCACCGGTCCCAGCAGCAAGAGGGCCATTGCTAACTCAGAGTGCAGGGTCCTATGAAAGCAAAGAAAGAACAGGGAGTAGGCCTCATACTCAGCTGGCCAAAAAGATACCTCAGTTACTTTCAGGCCGGCCGAAGCCCTCTACCACCTGTAACGGTCTCCCAGGACTAACAGTTTGCACAGTAAAAGAGGAGAAGGTAAAGAGACTGTTGTTTGTGTCCGGTCCTTTCACCGCCCTGTCGGCCCTGCATTACACCGCAACTATATTGACACTTGCAAACACCAACTGTTGCCCCGGGACACCACTCCACCTGTGGGGAGCAGGACCATCCAAGCTGCCATTCCACCAGCCTCGGAGGCCCCATACAGCAGCGGCGGCTTAATAGCCGCAAACCACAGGTGGCGTCATGAATAATACAAACTTTAATCACCCCCAAGTCACCAGCCATATTAATTGACCCCACCAGGGTACGGAGTCGGGCCCAGCCACCACTGACGATCCCCGGACTAGTCAGGCCCGGCAGCGGGTGTCCCATAGCCCTGGGGTGGGCGAGTCAACTTTGGCGTCACGAACAGGATAACGTGCCCGGCCCCCACCGGGTACTGTGCGCCTGAAAAGACTGTGTTTTACTGTTGAAAAACTGCCGCCGCCATAACCGCTTGCAAAGTGCGGGAAGAAGGGGGGCGTGCCCGAAAAAGAGCGCGAAGAGAGCGCGCCAGCAGAGCGGAGAGTCATTAACCCTGCGCTACCCAGAAGAGATTTGAAAAAGAGAGCGGAGCCTGGTAAGGTCCACTAAGGGGGAAGAAAGATGTCCGACGCCGAGGAAGGGCAGGTGGGTGCTGTAGCCCAAGACGTCGCGGCACCGGCTGATGCACTCCCAGTCGTCGTCGCCCCAGCCCCTGCTGCGGCGCCTGTAATGCCGCTCACCATGCCATACCTTCCGGGAGCGGACTGGCTACCGCAGTATTCCGGGGAGTTACATACCCTGAGCGACTTCAGAGAGACTGCACAGCTTGTTTAGAGTGTATCCTTTGACCGAGAGCCAGAAGGTGGGCATATTAATGGGGCAGCTAGCCGGCGCGGCCCAGTGTGAAGTGAAGTCCTGGCCTGACACAGATAAAGGGACAGCAACCCAGATACTGGCTAAGTTAAAGATTACTTTTGACACCCGCACCGCAGCAGAAATAAAAATGAGATTCTTTGGGTGCAAACAACGGGCCACAGACAGCATACGGGACTATGCCTTAAACTTGCAGGAGGCCCTGAGAGCAGTTAAACAGGTGGACCCAGAGAGTGTACGTGAAGAAGACAAGCTCCTAACTGAACAGTTCATAGAAGGGTTCCTGTCAGACGCCCACAGGACCCAGCTGCGTATCATGGTCCTGCAGAGCCCTGCTCTGGACTTTGCCAAGTTTAAGGACCAGGCCATCCGGGTACTGAGAGAATCTACACCGAATGACACAGTACCCCTCCGGCCTCTTGCTATCACATACCCAGAGGTGGTGCCTGCAACACGAGCCGCTGCAGAGGCTGAGGCGCAGACCCTGGATAAAGATCCCGCTGCGGAGCTGAGACAACAGGTCCAAGAACTGACAAAGACTGTGGCTGCCCTTGCAAAGACCGTGCAGTCTCTACAAATGACCCCACCGCCGGCGAGAATCGAGTTGGCCTCCAGTCCAGATGACGTCCCGTGAATGCAACAAAGGAGGATTCCGCCGACCAGAGGAAAAGATACAGACCGGTATGATTCTGCTGGACAACCAATCTGCCGCCGCTGCAGTCAGGCGGGCCACTTAGCAAGGCACTGTCCTTTAAATGGGCCGAACCTGGGGCCAGGAGCCAACCCCCAGGTGTTAGGAAGCCCGGCTCAACTCCCAGTCGCAGCAAGTATGTGGGAGGACGACCGGTCCTTCCTATTGTGCTGGATGGGATCCCTTTGAATGCCCTCCTGGATACGGGGTCCCAGGTAACAACCATCCCTTACAAACTGTACAAAAGATATTGGGCTGATTCTGACATTGACCATGGCCCAGATGATGATTTAACAATTGTGGCCAGTAATGGTCAGCCCTTGCCTCAAATTGGGTATAAGGAAGTAACCATTAAAGTGGGGCGGGTAGAATTGCCATGTCAGGGAATGATAATTGTAGATATTGATCGCAAAGAATCTAACCCACTGCTAACCATTGGTACAAATGTGATGGAAAATTGTCTTGCCGAAGTGATAATTTTGTTGCAGCAGGCATCCGAAAATGCCAGCTCCGGGCAGCAGCGTGCCCTACAGAGGGAGATCAGAGCCCTAATGAGAAGGCAGCAGGTAGAGCTGGCCGGAGGAGAAATTGGCAGTGTAAGGGTAAGTGACCCTCTCCCCATTGCAATTCCCCCAAAAAGTGAAATGTTGATATGGTGTCGGGCAGCAATAGGCCTCAAGGGTCAAGATTACCAGGCCCTGGTGGAACCTGTGTATTCAGAAAGTAGGCCTGGAGTCCTGATAGCCAGAGGGGTAGCAGGCGTCCGCAAGGGAAGAGTGCCCGACCGCGTCCTGAATTGTGGGGAGGAAGAAGCCAAATTGCCCCGGTACGCCACTGTAGCAAAACTGTACACTGTCAGTAACAATACCATCAAAGCAGTGGAACCCTTGATCCCGTCCGACCAGGCGGAAGGCAATGGCTCCAAGGGACAGCTGGAGGACTGGTGCCAAAAATTACATGTGGGCATCGACTCCACCCCCTCACACCAAAAGCATGGGGTTTACCGGGTGGTACAGGAATACGAGCGGGTCTTCAGAAAACACCCCCTAGATTTTGGGCAGGTAAAAGGGGTTAAACATCAAATCCCCACTGGTAACCATCATCCCATTAAAGAGAGATACCGCCCTGTACCCCCAGCACAGTATCAGCGTGCCAAAGAAATGTTACGGGAAATGAAGGAGGCTGGGGTTATCAGAGATAGTTGTAGCCCCTGGGCAGCTCCCCTAGTGCTTGTAAAGAATAAAGATGGCACAATGAGAATGTGTGTTGACTACAGGCAAATTAACCGCATTACACATAAAGATGCTTATCCACTACCCAGAATAGAAGAGTCATTAGCAGCTTTAAAATCAGCTAACTATTTCTCCACCTTGGATCTCACCAGTGGGTATTGGCAGGTTCCCGTGGCAGAGGCGGACAATGAGAAGACTGCATTCACGACACCAATGGGCCTCTGCGAGTTCAACTGTATGCCATTCGGGCTCTGCAACGCCCCAGGTACCTTCCAAAGGTTGATGGAGTGCTGCTTGGGCCATTACAACTTTGAAACTGTGCTATTGTGGCGCCCCTGAGGCTTCCGTCGCCACAGGTCATTGCACCCCATCAGCGGTGTGATGCCCCATTCTGGGTGAGGAAGGGAGTGAACACCGGTCCCCTGGTAAATCCACACTACACCCATTGCTAGGAACACACTGGGACCAGGGATAGTGGTAGAAAACCCTCCCATGATGCATGCTGAGAGGGGCCGTAAGACCCATCCCTGCTCCCATAGGGTGGTAGCTTAGCAACTGGGGAGGTGGGAGGTGCCACAAGAGAGCAGATAGAGGAAGGAAGGTCAAGTTAGTTTCAGTTTACCTCAGAGAGTGAGAGAGTGAGGAGCCAGCATGTAGTTGAAGAAGGAGAACGAGAGAGAGTGGGGAAGGAGGAGGAGGCCTGCTGGAGGCAGGCAAGGAGGAGAAGAGAAAGGAAAGAAAGCTCCAAGTCAGTCAGGAGCTGAAAGGAAAGAAAGAGACGCTTCCTGGTGAAGATCCTGGGACTCAGAGGGTCCAGGTGACACCAAGCAGAGAACAGAAGGGGTCCCAGGGCCACGGGTAGCTGTAGAGCTGTGGTGGCCTGTTCCACAAGAACATCGGTGGAGGGATCAAGCTGCAACAGGGGACGGTCCCTAGAAACCGGAGGAGTCCAAAATCATCTCCAAACAGTAAAAACCGAGGCCCAGGGAATGTTGTAAACTCCCCGGGCCACAGCCCACAGCAGTACCTCTAGAAAAGGGATAATCAGCCGACAGGTGACTCCCCAGCCTGGAGGCTGTTGTGGAGGCCAAGCCAGGTTCAACCTACCAAGGCAAGGCTAAGGAAGACAGCAGAAGATAGAGACACTTAAAGGAAGGGTACCGGCTTTTACTCTCAGAATCACCCAGAAACGGCGGAGGTCCCTGACAGTGGTCCCAGCAGTCCAAGGGTCCCTGCAGGACTGTGACAAGAATTGTGAGTAAAGAACTTGAAACTGCACCCTTGAAGTTGCCTCTGTTATTTCATCTGCATAGACACTCACGAGCACTAACAGTGTCCCCGGGGCTCCGCTCCACCTGTGGGGAGCAGTACCACCATTGCTGCTATAACATCACCCCGGAGGCCTCACACAGCAGCGACGGCTTAATAGCCGCAGACCACAGGTGGCGTCACGAACACAAACTTTAGTCATCAAGCCACATATTCTACTGACACCCACCAGGGCCACGGAGCCACTGACTACCACTGGACTAGTCCGGCCCGGCACCGGGTGTCCTATAGCCCTGGGGTGGGCGAGTCAACTTTGGCGTCACGAACAGGATTTCGTGCCCGGTCACACCGGGTACTGTGCGCCTGAAGAATCGTGAAATAGCCTGTGTTATACTGTGAGAAACTGCCGCCATTGAAGCCACTGAGCGCGGGAAGAAGGGGGGCGTGCCAGAAGAAAGGGCGCGAAGAGAAGCCCCGCCCCCTTGTCCAAGAAAAGAGCGCGAAGCAGTGCCCGCGATGGAGAGCGGAGGAAGAAAAGATGGCACGTGAAGAAGCTAAAAGGATGGACGCCGAGCAACGAGCGGCCAGAGAAGGAGTGGCCGAGCCGGGACACGCACCTCAGAACCGGGTTGTGTCCTGCGTCCTGGAGAGGGGAGAAGATCCAGCAGCCGCTGCAGAGCCGGGTAAAGAGAGTGTCACCCCCAGCCGGCGGAGCCCGGATTGCCAGGTGGGGTTCCTGCCCGGTCCTCCTGCAGGCGCGCGTGCCACCACCGCAGCTCCGATATCAGCACCCTGCAGCAGGACAGCGACCACCAGAACACCGGAGATGCTACTGAGGGGTGAGTCATTTAATGCCCCTGCCGGCGCGAGAGCCCCAACCCCCGCTGACATGCCCGCGGTCCCTGGAGAGACGCCCGGCACGGCGATGCCGATCCGGGCCGCAGCCACGCCAGGTGCGGCCCGCCAAGATTTCGCCGCCAGAGCGGCGCCCATCCACACCGCAGCAGCGACGCCAAGCCCGGCCCGTCCAGCTCAGGCCCCAGCAGCGATACCCCGCTCGGACCAGCAAGATCCCGCCGCAGCGGCGACGTTAATCCACACCGCAGATGCGGCCCGCCAAGCCCAGGCCGCAGCCACGCCAGGTGCGGCCCGTCAAGAATCGGTCACAGCAGCGACTCCAATACAGGCCGCCGTCATGCCAGGCGCGGCCCGCAAAGACCAGCAGACGCAGACTGTGCTGACCGCTGTCTACCTGCTGCCAGGTGGGGAGCCGGAGAAGAATCCTTACATGTAAAGAAGTAAGAAGCAGCTGAACTGTATATAGCCCCTGTCTGCCCCTCACCACTTTGTGAAGATGTCCCTTTGGTGCTGCCATAATGTGCTTTTTGAAGACGACACCCTACCCTGCCTTACTGCCCCGTGTACTTTTTGAAGATGTCACCCCCCATGTGTATGTGTTACCGGGCCACTGAACTGGAATGTGGGCCCCGGTGAATGTGATGTCTTATGTGTCCTGTGTAACCAGGCCACTGGACTTAGTGGCTGGTTGAGTTTTTGCACTTTTGTTGATTGAAAAAGAAACGAACTGCCAGGCTACTGGACTTGTTGTAGCCAAAAATGTAATTAGTTGCACCCGTTATGCCCCCTACCAGAATTATGGGGGATGTGCCCAAACTGTGCAATGAACTGAAAGTGCAAACTTAGATGTTTCTTTATAAGAAGTTTGCAACGTTTAAGTACCTATGCCTCCCATAAAGGGAAGAAATGTTTTATTGTTTTATGTTATGCATAACAAAAATGTTTCTGCCGTTTCTCCCACATGTTTTGTTGTCTTTTCAGCCCGAGGACGTGCTGGGATTCGCTGTGGGGGAGTGTGGCGCCCCTGAGGCTTCCGTCGCCACAGGTCATTGCACCCCATCAGCGGTGTGATGCCCCATTCTGGGTGAGGAAGGGAGTGAACACCGGTCCCCTGGTAAATCCACACTACACCCATTGCTAGGAACACACTGGGACCAGGGATAGTGGTAGAAAACCCTCCCATGCTGCATGCTGAGAGGGGCCGTAAGACCTATTCCTGCTCCCATAGGGTGGTAGCTTAGCAACTGGGGAGGTGGGAGGTGCCACAAGAGAGCAGATAGAGGAAGGAAGGTCAAGTTAGTTTCAGTTTACCTCAGAGAGTGAGAGAGTGAGGAGCCAGCATGTAGTTGAAGAAGGAGAACGAGAGAGAGTGGGGAAGGAGGAGGAGGCCTGCTGGAGGCAGGCAAGGAGGAGAAGAGAAAGGAAAGAAAGCTCCAAGTCAGTCAGGAGCTGAAAGGAAAGAAAGAGACGCTTCCTGGTGAAGATCCTGGGACTCAGAGGGTCCAGGTGACACCAAGCAGAGAACAGAAGGGGTCCCAGGGCCACGAGTAGCTGTAGAGCTGTGGTGGCCTGTTCCACAAGAACATCGGTGGAGGGATCAAGCTGCAACAGGGGACGGTCCCTAGAAACCGGAGGAGTGCAAAATCATCTCCAAACAGTAAAAACCGAGGCCCAGGGAATGTTGTAAACTCCCCGGGCCACAGCCCACAGCAGTACCTCTAGAAAAGGGATAATCAGCCGACAGGTGACTCCCCAGCCTGGAGGCTGTTGTGGAGGCCAAGCCAGGTTCAACCTACCAAGGCAAGGCTAAGGAAGACAGCAGAAGATAGAGACACTTAAAGGAAGGGTACCGGCTTTTACTCTCAGAATCACCCAGAAACGGCGGAGGTCCCTGACAGTGGTCCCAGCAGTCCAAGGGTCCCTGCAGGACTGTGACAAGAATTGTGAGTAAAGAACTTGAAACTGCACCCTTGAAGTTGCCTCTGTTATTTCATCTGCATAGACACTCACGAGCACTAACAGTGTCCCCGGGGCTCCGCTCCACCTGTGGGGAGCAGTACCACCATTGCTGCTATAACATCACCCCGGAGGCCTCACACAGCAGCGACGGCTTAATAGCCGCAGACCACAGGTGGTGTCACGAACACAAACTTTATTCATCAAGCCACATATTCTACTGACACCCACCAGGGCCACGGAGCCGGGCCCAGCCACCACTGACTACCACCGGACTAGTCCGGCCCGGCACTGGATGTCCTATAGCCCTGGGGTGGTCGAGTCACTATTGTACCTGGATGATGTCATAGTCTACTCCAAGACCTATGAAGACCACCTGAGGCACTTAGCAGAAGTGTTCGAGTCCTTGTCAGAGTATGGCCTGAAGATAAAGCCGTCCAAATGTCACCTCTTGAAGCCAAAGGTACAGTACCTGGGTCATGTGGTCAGCGCAGAAGGTGTGGCACCTGATCCAGAGAAAATCACAGTAATCAAGGACTGGCCAAGACCCACCACGGTAAAGGAGGTGCGGCAGTTCCTTGGGCCGGTGGGCTACTACCGAAGGTTCATTGATGGTTTCACCAAGATAGCAGCACCTCTTCAAAATCTCCTGGTGGGCCAGCCAAAGAAGGCTAAGAAGCAAAGCCCTCCATTTGAATGGCGCAGCCAAATAGAAGCATCCTTTGTCCGGCTGAAAATGGCTCTCACTGGAGAAGAAATTCTGGCCTACCCTGACTACAGCCAGCCGTTTGCACTGTACACAGACGCCAGCAACGTGGGATTGGGAGCAGTTCTGTCCCAGGTGCAGGGAGGCAGAGAGAAGGTGATAGCTTACGCTAGTAGGAAGCTTCGTCGCACAGAAAGGAATCCAGAAAACTACAGTTCCTTCAAGCTGGAGTTCCTCGCGATTGTCTGGGCAGGGACTGACCGCTTCAAGCACTATCTGGCGTCGGACAAGTTTACCATCTTCACGGACAACAATCCGTTGACTCACCTGGCAACAGCTAAGCTAGGTGCACTAGAACAGCGATGGATGGCTCGACTGTCCAACTTTGACTTTACCATCAAGTACCGGGCTGGCAAGAAGAATAAAAATGCGGATGCGCTGTCCAGAATGCCTCACTTACTCGAGTCTGGAGAAGACCTGGATGAACTGGAAGAGATAGAGTTACCAGCTTTCCATGGACAAGGTGTCTCCCAGTGTGAGTATGCTGTAAGAAGAAAGCGCTCGAGTCAGCAAGAGGTTTCTATCAACCCATTACTCCACCATAAATGGGAAAAAACCCAGGACAGTAGCCCGGCCATCCGATTAGTTAAAGAAAAGCTGGCACAAGCCGAAACCAATCTTGGTCCCGATGCTCCACAAGAAGCTCAACAGCTGTGGAAGGAGAGGGGAAAACAGTTTCTCTACAAAGTCAAGCTCTGCAAGAGATATGTCAACTGGCGAACGAATGAACTCGTCTGGCAGATAGTGGTCCCACAGAGGGATGCTCCAATGGTCCTAGCAGCTTACCATGACAGAGCAGGACACTTCGGGTGGAAGAAGTTGGAGGTCCTACTCAGTGATCGGTTCTACTGGGTGCACATGAGAAAGGCAGTCGAGAAGTGGTGCCGAGACTGTGGTCCGTGTAACCTGAGGCGAAAGGATGATACCAGCCAGAGGTCTCCCCTACAGTCAATTGTCACGAAGCAGCCCCTAGAGTTGGTGGCCCTGGACCACGTGAAGTTAACACCAAGCCGGTCAGGCTATGTTTATGCCCTCACCATTGTGGGCCGTTACTCTCGTTTCCTGGTAGTAGTGCCTGTGAAAGACCAGACAGCCAGAACAGCAGCTCGAGCATTTCAAGCATACTTTTGTCGACCTCACGGTTATCCTGAAAGGGTACTGACTGATCAAGGCCCTGCATTCGAGGCAGAAGTGTTCCAAGAGTTCTGTAATGTACGGCTGTAAGAAAATAAGAACGACACCGTACCACCCCCAAACCAATGGATTGTGCGAGAAGATGAACCATGTGGTTATTGATTTGCTCAAGACTCAACCTCTGGAAGAAAGAAACCAATGGCCAGAGAAGTTACCAGATCTAGTGGACTTGTACAATAATATCCCAGTAAACTCGACCAACTGCAGCCCTGCTTACCTGATGCAAGCAAGACCTGGCAAGTTACCTGTAGACTTTGAAATGGGAACTGTGTCACCTGAAGCGGTTCAAGAGACAGAAGATTGGGATACAGAGCAACAACAACAGTACCGCAAAGTTCATGAATGCGTGGAAAAGAACCTGTCCCAAGCCAGAATGAGACAAGAAAAGAACTACAATCAAACAGCCCCAGCAACTCCCTTAGCACCTGGAGAACAGGTCCTCAAGAAAAAGCGGAGAACGCATAAATTAGATGATCAGTGGGAGAATGAAGCCTACACCATTATTCCCTCCAATTTTGACAATAGTAAAGTGTGTCTCATAAGCAAAGACAAAGGCAAAACCTATCAAGCAGTTTCTAGAGACCGCCTGAAAGTGTGCCCTGAACGGTGCAAAATCCAAAAGGAAGAAGAAGTACAAGAAAGTCCCCAAATTCAAGAAAAAGAGGAAGAAATTATCCAAACAATACTTGGAAAATTCCCTACAACATGGACCCAAATAAATAATGCTATACTGGTACCAGTATTGACATTCCCGCAAATGGTCGAACCAGCAGCAGAAGAGGTCTCGGATCCACCTGAAGACAAGTCGGTCCCAACAATAGATGTCACGCCAGCAGTGGAACAGGAGAATCAACCCCCTGTCAGTGATGAACCTGTCGTACCCTTGGCGAATCTCAGACCCCGTAGGCAACCATCACGCATACCTATCAGGGTTAGGCCTACCAGTAGCATGGGGTCCCCCATGGAGCAGTGTAATGGACACCCGGCAGGGAGCCACACTAGACTCATTATAGTTGTTATTTAAGTTGTAACGTTTAAGAAAATGTGCCTCCCACCATGGGATGAAATGTTCAAATATTCTTGTTGTTGTTTCCTCAGTCCGGGAGTGCTGGTTTTAACTAAGGGGGAGTGTGGCGCCCCAGGACCTGGTCGCCACAACGGCATTGCCCCTCCAAAGGGTTAATGCTGAGCCTGGAGGTAATTGGGGAAATCATTGGCCAGTAGGTACCAACATCCAACGCAGTTTCTCCCTCAGGCCAGCAGAGGGAGCTCTGAACCTAGAGTTCCAGGAAGCATTCCTCAAGCCTGACCTGAGGGAGGAATTAGTGTGCAGTCTGAGAGGGAAGTCTGGAGAGTGAAGACGCAGAGTAGTGCTGTCCTGTGGACTGGGGCCTGGAGCTAGAATAGCTTGGCCCAGTGAAGCAGGATTGGCAGAGAGGCACAGAAGAGACTTAGACATCGGAGTCTGTGGTTGCCAGGGTGTAAAACCTTTCCCTGGTAGCCGAATCCGAAGGGCAGGAGGACTGCAGGTCTCCTGGCCCCCCCCAAAGCAACCTGAAGGTACAGCTGCATCACCAGGGCCCGGTGTGGACTCCAGCAGAGAAGCATCAGAGAGAGCCTGCGCAGCCTACCACACAGGGAGAGAGACGTACCACCGGTCCCAGCAGCAAGAGGGCCATTGCTAACTCAAAGTGCAGGGTCCTATGAAAGCAAAGAAAGAACAGGGAGTAGGCCTCATACTCAGCTGGCCAAAAAGATACCTCAGTTACTTCCAAGCCGGCCGGAGCCCTCTACCACCTGTAACGGTCTCCCAGGACTAACCGTTTGCACAGTAAAAGAGGAGAAGGTAAAGAGACTGTTGTTTGTGTCCGATCCTTTCACCGCCCTGTCGGCCCTGCATTACACCGCAACTACATTGACACTTACAAGCACCAACTGTTGCCCCGGGACACCGCTCCACCTGTGGGGAGCAGGACCATCCAAGCTGCCATTCCACCAGCCTCGGAGGCCCCATACAGCAGCGGCGGCTTAATAGCCGCAAACCACAGGTGGCGTCATGAATAATACAAACTTTAATCACCCCCAAGTCACCAGCCATATTAATTGACCCCACCAGGAGTCGGGCCCAGCCACCACTGACGATCCCCGGACTAGTCCGGCCCAGCACCGGGTGTCCCATAGCCCTGGGGTGGGCGAGTCACAAGCATCCTGTGTGCATAAAACTATCACTGCCACCGCAATATGCTCTGGTGACCGGGTGGGTCAGGTCTTCGGAACGCTCGCTGCATGATAGCAATTGATTTACACTTCTCATGCTCTAAAACACAAAATACTTTCTCTTGCATAGTCAACATTTTGGGATCTGATACCGCTCTGCCATCTGGTGAGTCACAAGCCAGTCTGCACGCGCCAGTTACCATCTCTTTCGATACATTAATAATATGAATGCAAAACCCGATGAATCTTTTATAATCCCCCTCTATATCAGCCTTGTAAGGTCTAAAGCCCCTTTCACACTGCGTTCTTCTCTACATTCAGTGGCCCCATTGGGGCTTCCCATTCGAAAGCCTGCAAAACGGGATTCAGATGTATGCAGGTTTCACTGTGTGCTGTCGTACATCATTATTGGGCATACACTTCTACAGGAGGCGAACATATAGGGAAAAACAGGAGAACAAAGGGTGGATTTTGTGCAAAAGAATTTTTTGGATTTATTACATCATATAAATATATATGGTCTGATGAAGCGTGCCATATACAACACGTGAAACGCGCGTTACCCCACGGGGGAAACTCCAGGTCTTCCAGTTTTGCACTATTGGCACTTTATTCGTTAGTGATTCTTTACAGTTTACAGCTGTTGGTATGTAATACTGAGTTTATTCTGTGGTTAACTGTGTGGGCTGCCCAGCAATTTCACCATACAATTAATGAATCTCTCTTGCTGTAGTATGGCTCCCACTCTTATCTACATATGCCAATGATCTCTATCTTACTATTTTTGTAAAATCATTGTTGCCATGTGGCATCATTTGTGCCAATGTCTCCTTTGTCTCGGCATCTATTTGTCAATTGTTTGACATATATTTATGTGACGCCCTGACCTATCAGGTCGTCACAGGGGTGCCGTGCAATCTGCTCTTCTTCATGGTACCCGCTCCTCCTTGCTTATGGGTCCTGTCACTTTGGTGTTGCTACCAACAGGTGTACACAAATCCTGAGGAACACTCTGCACCACACCCACCAAACACCCATTGGGCAGCCTGAGGGGAATAGGGCCACCCAGAGGGGGGGCAGGTAGAAGGAGGGCAGAAGTGTCAGTGCAGTTGAAGAGAAGTTGAAGCTCAGCAGTGACAGTGAGAGGTCACGCTGTGGAGCTGGGCTCATGTACCCGTCCCAGGTGCCAGACGTTGGCCTTGCCAGAAGGAGCTGGAACCCCGGTCGCATGGGGTAGTGACAGGGAGCACGGTGCCGCTACATTGAGCGGATCGGCTGCCTTGTGCTACAACCGGGCAGGGACCAGGGCACGACGGGGTACGCGGAGCCTAGGCTGGGAAGTAGCTTCACGCAGCCCAGTAATTCACCCAACGAGAACGGAATCTTCAGGAACCATTCCCCACCCGCTCCAGAATCAGGGTACTAGCGCAATTAGGGGGATAGGGCTTCCCACAACCGTCCAGAAAATCCCAAGCGTGAACCCCGAGAGCAAGCTCACCCTGCTAGCCACGCAGGTGAGCGGGACACGAAACGCTTCAAGTGTAAGGGATCCACACGTAGGACACACAGTGCCAAGGGACAAGGCTTTAGGTCAACCGGCAACACTAAAAGGGCACGGACCCAGCGTACTTGCCCAAGGACTACAGAGTGCTCAAGAGTTTGGTTTACCTGGTGTCAGCATCAGTGACTTTGGACTGTGTGAGTACACGTTATCCCCCTTGCACCCGACGGGCTCCCCACTCCATCCATCACCGGACCCTGGGACACCACTCCCCTGCCTACGGAAGGGTTAATAACTTAAGCTGCCACACACCAGCGTCCCCGGGCTCCCCAAACCGGCAGTGGTGATCCCTCACGTTACCACACACCATGGGTGGCGTCATGAACATTACCCCAAAACCACAAACTATCCGCCCTTTTATTTCCGAGGGTGCCGCGCGCCGCCGCCTCGGATCCGGAGACCCCTCGAGCCACTGCGGATCCGGGTCCGAGTAGCCCGTCGGCTGTCGTGGGGGCGGCACATTTATATGATGCAATAAATCCAAAAAATTCTTTTGCACAAAATCCACCCTTGTTCTCCTGTTTTTTCCCTATATGCTTTTTGTGGATTGCATTACCTTGATGGATTTCTATACAGGATTTTCCATGTTTATTATAAGTGCCTTTTGCACTAGGTATATATTGTGAACGTGATTAATAATTTGCTCTTATGGATATTTTTGTATACTCAAGGAGGCGAACATAGCAGACTGTCCAGTAGGCGTATACGCTCGAAAACGATGTACAACAGAGCACACGGTGACTGGCTGCTCAATTATAGTCAATGGCCATGTCTTTGGATATGTCCGAATCCCATTTTAATGGGGGTTCAGATGTAAACCCTGGCGGGGCCACTGAACATGAAGAATATAGTGTGTATATAGTTATAAGTATAACTATATACTTATTAACATTTGTAGTATACATTTTTTTTTTTACAGGTGATCTTTAGACATTTTCACACCAATTCAATGAATAAAATGAAAGCATTTTTAAAGCAAAAAAATCCTGAAAAATGGTCAGATCACTCTTTTTTAAAAGATGTTCAAGTGAACACGCGAATAAGAAGTAGTCTTCCCATAGAAATGAAATAAAAGATTATTTTGAGCGTCGTTTTGTTGGCATCTTGCAGAGTGCACCCACGCAACAGACATAAAAACCGGGATGTTCACACAAACAGAAAATAGTTGGCTTTTGTGCAGCAGCTATACTTTTAAAAAGAAATCTATCAGCAGGTTTTTGCCTTTAATCTCAGAGCAGAATGATGTAGGGGCAGAGAACCAGATTACAGGAATGTGTCACTTACAAGGCTGTATACTATAGGTTCAATACATTCAGTGTTTATCAGCAGGAGATTATCACTGCCTGACTAAGTCTCATGTGCAGAGCTGTCCAGCTAATAATAGTAACCCCACCACCATCACTAATTGGCAGCTTCCTGTGTGCAAACCGCCAATCAGGGATGTGGGCGGAGTTACACAAGGGGCTGCTGATAATTCTTTGACTTTACCCAGAAAAAAGCGAGATAGAATGATGAAACTTTACATTTATTCTACATACTCTCCACTGATGACAAAAAATTTTTTAGATCTGTATTCCAAGTTCTGTAAGCAGAGCAAAGACAAGGATTTTGGTTGTGCTTCAAACCAGGCATCTAATACAGCCACGGCATCAGAAATGGTGTGAAATTTGGTACCCTTGGTGTTTTCTTCAGGTTTCGAAACAGATGATAGTTGGAAAGAGCTAGATCTGGTGAATAAGGTGTGTGGTCAACCAGGTGGAAGCCAAGCTCTGCCAGTTTTGCCGTGGTCTCTTGTGCAGTGTGAGCGGAGGCGTTGTCTTGCTGGAACAAGATTCCTTTGCACAGCTTGCCGCACCTTTGGGTCTTCAATTGGTCCAAAAGTTCAATGTAATACCTTGCATTGATGGTGGAACCCTTTTGAAGGTAGTCCACTAGCAGCATGCCCTCCTTATCCCAGAACATAGACACCATCACCTTAGTGGCTGATTTTTGCACCCTGAACTTCTTTGGATGAGGAGAACCACTGTGCTTCCAACTCTTTTGACTGCTCCTTGTTTTCACGGTCATACAAATAAATCCAGGTCTCATCCATAGTGACCAGTGGATCCAGGAAGTTTTTATCAGTCCAGAAATGCTGACAAATGGACCGGGAAGTTTTCACTCGCATGCTTCTCTGATCTGTTGTCAAACATTTGGGGACCCACTTTGCAGATCGCTTCATCATGTCCAAATGGTCATGGATAATAACACAAACACATTCAAGGGAAATCCCCATGATGTCTGCTATTGCTTTAACTGAAATTTGTCGATTCTCCAGCATGAGGTTGTGTGCAGCATCTATGCTATCCGGAACAACAACCACTCTCGGTCGTCCAGGACGTTACTCATCATTGGTGCTGAAGTGACACGTTTTAAATTTGGCAACCCAGTTCTTAACTTGTGGAATATGAAGGGCATTGATCCCCCAATGACTGCGACATATCACCATCACTATCCTTCACAGACTTTCCTTACAGAAACAAGAATTTTATCACTCTTCTGCTCTCAGTTGCTACGAATATCGCATTAGACTCCGCCAGTTTGTTTTACCGCATGCGTACATCACTGTGGCCATAAGCAACAAACACAATTTAGACACAGAAGGCTTTCATGTGTTGTAACATTCATTACCATAGAAACAAAACAAAAAAAAACAAACACAAAGCCAAAGACTTAGCAGCCCCTCGTACACAGCCCTGAGGTCTTCACTCTGCTAGATCTGCATCAGAAATAAAAAGGATTCTATCAAAACTGCACCAAGCAGCTCAGTAATACATCATTTGATTCAGGATCTCTGGCTCTACTTTATACTAATATTAGATTCTAAAGATAGAGAAGTAAGAGTAGGAATGCTTCAAACCATCAATTTATTAGTACAAAATAATCAATATAGAAAATACAAGGTCCACAAAGAACCAAATTAAATAAGGCACAAGAGAAATGGTGACAAGAGGCAGGCAATAAAACCGGATATCTGCACATCCATGAAAAAAAATAAAATATATTAAATATATTAAATATATTATATATATATATATATATATATATATTATATATATATATATATATATATATATATATATATATATATATATATATATATATATGACCCAACCTTTAAGCCCCAACACATGGCTGCATTTTGTCCAAAAAGTGTTGTAAAAAATAGTCTAGATACATAAAATTACTAGTATTGTGTCAATGCACACACATTCTATCAGAAATGCAAGCCAGGTCAGGAGCACTGTTGAACAGGCAAACAGTGATGTCTAGAACACATGCATCATGCATCCCACAATGCGTTGTAAGGAAGCCGATGTGTTCATTCCAAGAAAGATGCACTGATGCATGTGTGCATGTGCACCAAACAGACCGCTGACCTGTAAGATGGGATAATCATCTCATTCAAACAGATGCGTTTCGTAAGTCCACATCCGTTAATTCACTTATTCATGCCTCGTCTGCCCATCACACATCCACTATTCGTGCTGTCCCTACCGGACAGTTCCTGAGGATGAGGAGGATGCGAAATTTGAGGAGCAAGCTGCTGATCTCATGTCACGCTTCCGCGAGAGGGGTTAGGGTATGTGCGCACGTTGCTTTTTACCTGCTTTTTTGCAGCTTTTTCTTCTGCGCTGTTTAATGCCAAAATGGATGTGTTCTTCTATTCAAGCAAAGTCTATGGGAATTTGGGTTTCTTGTGCGCACTATGTTGTTCAAAATGCTGCCTTTTTGTGGCAGAACTTTGGTCAAAAACTCAGCTTTTCAAAGAAGCAACATGTCAATTGTTTTTGCCATTTGGGTTTTGCACTGCAAAGCTGAGTTTTTGACCAAAGTTCTGCCACAAAAAGGCAGCATTTTGAACAGCATAGTGCGGACAAGAAACCCAAATTCCCATAGACTTTGCTTGAATAGAAGAACACATCCATTTTGGCATTAAACAGCGCAGAAGAAAAAGCAGCAAAAAAGCAGGTAAAAAGCAACGTGCGCACATACCCTTATAGCAACTGCAGTATAAAACGTGGGTACCTTAGGGCGAAGAATACCTCCCGATCCCAGCTCCTTCTTTCAAGACATAAGCAACACTCTCTTGATGGTTCCAGTGTTAGATTTATTACTACCTACAACAGTGAATGGCATAATATGAGAGCCATTCTTAATCAGCACTGGTCCATCTTGAAGACTGACCCAGCTCTTAGGGATTCACTTTCAGACTTTCCATTGATGACCGCGAGAAGGTCGTTGAATTTAAGGGACAAGCTTGTCCAAAGCCATTATGTTTCCCCTACTTCTGGGTTTCTTGGTTCTTTATTGCCCCGTGTGGGCTGCTTCCCGTGCGGCCATTGTCTGGCCTGCCGCAATGTTGTACGCAGTTCCGTGTTCTCATCTGCTGATGGGAAATGAGAGTTTCAAATCAGAGATTATATATCTTGCGGTACATCTAATGTAATCTATTACGCGGTTTGCGGGTGTTCACTAATCTACATTGGTCTAACATCGCGTGAACTCCGCATCTGCGTTAGAGAGCACGTGCGTGACATTGCGGCTGCTCGGACGGTGGAGGACCTAGCCACTTTGAAGACATTGCCGCGCCATTTTAAATTATTTCATGAATGTGACCCCAAATCATTATTGGTTCGGGGCATTGAAGTCATCCATGGCGGCATTCGTAGTGGCAATGTTAAGCGGAAACTGGCCCAACGGGCAACCAGATGGATGGTGACTCTTGGTACGGTTGCCCCATCTGGTCTCAATGAGGCTTTCAGTTTTGCCTCTTTTCATTAATATCCCACCTGGGTTCCTCCTTATAGGGGTTTTATTGTCCTTTTAATATTCCATTGTATTTATATGTATTTGGTTAATGTTTTTTTATATCTAACTTTTTTCTTTTTCCCCTTTTTTCGTATGTGGCAGTTATGATCCCAGCTGTTACCCTCATTTTCTGGTCCAAAATGTGATCCTCTTCCATATGTTTCAGTTTCAAGTTACACACAGAACTCTGGAACCAGTGTCATGCTGCCGGCTTAAGAATTGATTACATTGTCATAAATACTGTTAAAACAAATTTTTTTTTATGGTTATTCTGCATTAAATGTGTATACTCATGTCATTGCTGCAGTAACTGACCTGGATCTCCGGGTTCTGCGTCCTCACTGATGTGCGCGTGCCCACGTCTCGCCGCCGGCTCTGTTCTCCCTGACTGTCTATGGATGACCTGTGCGCATGCGTTGGAGCTATGGAGACGCGTCCCCGCTCCCGCCCATGCGCCGGGTCATGACGGTCAGTGGGCGTTGCTGAGCCCATGCGGCGCGATGTGCACACGCGCCGTGATGATCCGTGAGGCGTTCCAGCTGTACACCTGGCTACTTAATGTAGCCCTGTTGTGTCAGTCTTTTACTCCCTGATGAAGCAACAATATCACTAACGTGAAACGTACGTCGGAGTTCTGTACTGGGGGTTACCCTACCAGTCACCCCCGGATCCATCTGCACGTCCTTTTGGCACTTTATCCCATCTTACAGGTCAGCGGTCTGTTTGGTGCACATGCACACATGCATCAGTGCATTTTTCTTGGAATGAACACATCGGCTTCCTTACAACGCATTGTGGGATGCATGATGCATGTGTTCTAGACATCACTGTTTGCCTGTTCAACAGTGCTCCTGACCTGGCTTGCATTTCTGATAGAATGTGTGTGCATTGACACTATACTAGTAATTTTAGGTATCTAGACTATTTTTTACAACACTTTTTGGACAAAATGCAGCCATGTGTTGAGGCTTAAAGATTGGGTCATATATATATATATATATATATATATTTTTTTTTTTTTTCATGGATGTGCAGATATCCGGTTTTATTGCCTGCCTCTTGTCACCATTTCTCTTGTGCCCTATTTAGTTTGGTTCTTTGTGGACCTTGTATTTTCTATATTGATTATTTTGTACTAATAAATTGATGGTTTGAAGCATTCCTACTCTTAGCTCTCTCTCTTTGGTATGCTATTTGAGTAGCTCCGAAGTGGCGTGGAGATTCTTTGTATGATCCACCCCGATTGTCTTGTGTACATGGACTGTGTGTCTAATATTAGATTCTATAGCAAAAAGCTACAGAGATTACCAGCAAACAATCTAGGTATGCCAGATTCTTCACCCCCCCCCCCCCCCCCCCATCCCCCGGTTGAATCCAGGTAGTGAGGTACTACACTTAACAGACTTTCAGAACTGAACTTAAGACAGACGTTACAAATGTAGAGCGCCATATGAAAGTTAAGAGAAAAGTGATTGACAAATAATTCTAATTTATACGCTAGGGGCTGAGGAGAGCAGGCCAGCCATCACATTGATGATTATTTTTTTTTTTCTAGAGACTTAATTTTATTATTGGTCTCGTCACCAAGACCAGATATGGAGACTTACAGCTCAGCTAGCACTTAGTGACAGGAGGGGTTTAAAAATAGCGATGTCTTTGTGCTCACAACACCATGTCCTCACTAAGCATGTGACAACGCCACCAAAAACACTTCTTGCTGGTTTCCTCAGCGTGACACCCTGCTGATTCAATATCACTCGCAACCAGTGGATATGGACAATTCTAAATCTAACAGGACAGCGGTGCACACGTGGCGTAACCACCACGCAAGGAAAACACCCATAGGTGAAGACCACTCTTGCATTATTATATTAAATTTGGAAAGGATTCCTTTGCTTCTTTTACACAGGTTTATTTTCATCCTTACTAGACTTTTTTGTGCTTTAAGTCTTTTCTTTTACACATGTCTATAGAGAAGTCCATGGAAAAATATATGTGTGGGGAAAACCCCCTCCCTTTTTTTGGAAATATAAAAAAAATAAATAGTTGTACCGTGTTTAATATTCTATTCACCTGTTGACTTACAACCAAGGTCTAGCTTCAGGTTGCTGCCAAAAAGTGCTGCAAAAAATTCAAAGCATTTGTGTGTCCACAGCTGTTCAATAAGGGATGGGATTCCACCGGTTCTCCCCCAAATAGACGTTAAAATTACAGTTAATTAAGTCTGGAGTTGCAGGATAACGATCCATTTCCCTCTTGCTGGATTCAATTGTACCAACGCTGATACAATTGAAGAGGAGTGGATTGGCATTGGGTGGTGCCTAAAAGTTTGTGAATAGTGATGGGCCAACTCTGAACTGTAAAGTTCGGGGTCTGCACCGGATACCTAACATGGGAGTTCTCAGGGAACTCCGTGTAACTGTTCAGATTTGGCCACCCAGATAAAAAACAAAAAGCAAAACAAAAAGAAAATAAGGAATAAAGAAGGAGTGTTATACTTAGAGTCCACCATGCGGCTGTAACACTACTTCCGGATCCGCTCATTAACCCTCATACATATTCATTGTTTCCCCCGCCCACCATCAGTCCCTGCATCTGTGATTGGTTGCAGTCAGACTGTGCCCCCACCCTGTGTGGCAGAGTCTATGATTGGTTGAAGTCACACATACTGTTTGCGTCTCTATAGTGGTGTAAATATAAATAAAATTGTTGAAGGGTACCCAGTATATTGTGATTCCCAGAGCAGATGAAGCAAAGAGCCGTGTGCTTATCTTGGCTCTGTATCAAAATGAGAGACCATACACCGCTTTTTTTTTTAAAAAAACAGTTGAGAAAAAAAAAAAAAATGTTGTGCAGCCCCCCCCCCCCCCCCCCCAATTTTGATACTTAGCCATACTAAAGCAGACAGCTGGGGACTGGTATTCGCTGGCAGGAGTGGCCCATGATTATTGTGCCCTCCAGCCAAAAAATAGCAGCCTACATCTGCCCAGAATTGTCGCGTCCATTAGATTGGACAATTCCAGAACTTTACTGGCTCATTCCAATTGCTCTGCTGCGATGGCAGTGGGGGTTACATAAAGAGGTTAATGACAGCTCACAGCTGCAACTTTGCCCTAGATTTGTAATGGGAGGAGTCCGAGAACCCCCCCGCATTATTAATACTATAAGAAAACACAAAAATATCAAAAAAATCCTTTATTTGAAATAAAATACAAAAGAAAATAAACCCTCTCTCTCTAATTTTTTAATCCCAACTACTGAATAAGATCACAAGATTTCAATAAGGTCACCTGAGGTTTACCTGTGGTTACTGGTGGGGTACTCTGGGCACCTCCATCTGTGTCCGCAGTGACGTCACTGATCAGAGCTGCGGCTCAGTCAGCCTTTACCTGAAGCCACACCAGGCAGTCATGTTTTCTAATGTGCCAGCGCACTGCAACTTCAGCATGTTGGAGTCGGGATCGTCGTGGGACCTTGAGTGGGTTACATCGGAACTGGGTGTTTGGGGTTAATAAGTTAGAGAAAGTGGGTAGATTTTTTTTTTGTATTTTATTTCAAATAAAGGATTTTTTCAGTATTTGTGTTTATTTATTTTCATTTTCTTTATTGGTAATGGGGCGAAGAGACGGAGGGTCTCAGATGTCTTCCACTATTAATCTAATGCTTGGGGTCAGTCGTGAGCCATCATTAACACCTTATATTACCCCGACTGCCCCTCCACCAAGGCATTCGGGATGAGTTGGGAAATGTGTGCGAACTGTCACATCTAATGGATGTGACAATTCTGGGCAGCTGCAGACTGCTATTTTTAGGCTGGGGTGGGGCCCAATAACCATGGATCTCCCTGGCCTGAGAATAGCTGCCCCCAGCTGTCAGCTTTATCATGGCTGGGTATAAAAATTAGGGGGACCGCACTCCGCGTGTTTTTTTTAAATGATTTAAGTAATTTTAACAAAAAGCTGCATAAGGTTGCTCTTATATTGATACACAGCCAATATAATCCTGTGTTGTCTGCTTTACCTGCTATGAGTATCACAGCATGGGGGACCCTACGCCAATTTTTAATTTTTACACCACTTATAGGGATACAAACACCATGTGATTCCAACCAATCACAAACGCTGTCACACAGGGTGGGGGCACAGTGACTACAACCAATCAGAAATGCTGGGACTGATGGTGGGCGGGGAAGCTTTGAATATGTATGAGGGTTAATGAGCGGGCCCAGAAGTAGTGAGACTAAGCATAACACTCCTGGAAACAGAGAAAAGAAAAAAAAACAAAAAAAAAAAAAACAAAAAACGCGACAAAAGTCCAGATAAGACTCATTGCAAATGGAAATTAGGTCTTTCTCCACATATAAAGTGCAGTCTTCATACATACTGCAGCCCCATGCAGTAAAATACAGAAAAAGGTGTTCGTAAAAGGAAAAAAGGATACTACCAAATAAAATATTCCATTTTATTCAGACGGTTAAAAACAGAGGAACGGCTTTCACAAACCAAGATGGCCAACGAGTTATCGGTGCCGGAATATTTGGGGAAGCAACAGGAATAAAACTAAAAGCGAAAAACCGGTCACTTTTGACTCGGTGACTGGTCCTCTTTAGGCCCTGTGCGCACTGGAAAATGGAATTTTCTTAAGAAAATTCCGCAGGGTCAGAAAGATTACCGAACCCGCGGTAAAAAACCGCGGCAAACCGCACCCGAAAACCGCATGCGGTTTGCTGCGGTTTTACCGTGGTATTGTTCGCGGTATTTCCACAGTTTTGACGCATGCGGGTTGGTACATGTGCTTTAATGCATTCAATGCAATAAAGCACATTGAAAAAAAAGTACGGTAATTTCCTTCTGAGATAGATAGTAGACAGATAGACAGATAGAAGAATAGAAGACAGATAGAAGAATAGATAGAGGGATCGATAGAGTCCCTGTGAGCACACGCTGCATTTCTCCCGAGCGGTAGTGTGTTCACATTACCGGCCGTGGGAAATGACCTGTGGTTACCCCTGCTGTCTCGTTGCGAGGCTGCATTCATTCAGTGCAGTGTGTCAGTCGCGGCTGGATGAAAACATAGCAGGACGTGGATTACGCCGGAGCTGTGTGTTTCGGGGGGGTTAATAAACGGGTGAACCAGGGGCTTTTTTGTGCTTTATTTAAAAATAAAGGATTTTTCGGTGTGTGGTTTTTCACTTTACTTACAGGTTGATCATGTCAGCTGTCTCATAGACGCTGCCATGATCAAGCCTGGACTTCGTGGCGGCGATCCGCCGCCATTAACTCCTTATATTACCCTGATTTGCCACCGCATCACGGCAACAGGAAGAGCCGGTGACACTCCGGTACTGCCGCATAATGGATGCAACAGTCCCGGGGCAGTTGCGGGCTGATATTCTCGGCTGCGGGGAAGGGGGGTCATTAACCCTGCCCCTCACCCTCCCCAGCCTGAGAATACCGGGCCGCCGCTGTGTGCTTACCTCGGCTGGACAGTAAAAATACGGCGGAGCCCACGTGTTTTTTTTCTATATTTCCGTTTGCTTTCTAGGTGTATTCTATATGTCTGTGTCTGTGTTCTATGTCTGTGATGTCTGTGTCTGCGATGTGTGTGTGTGTGTGTGTGTGTTTACTTTGCTCCGCTTCCTCTGTCATAATGACATCACTTCCCTGCAAACCGCAGGCAGCGATGAACATTACCGCAGGTAAACCGCGAAATACCGGAGGGAATAACGCAGGAAAACGCAATGAACCGCACAGAATTTGCTTCCTGCGTTATTCCCTGCGGGATTTCACGATTACATTGCAGTCAATGGAGTGAAATCCCGCAGCGACGTGCGGAAAAGAAGTGACATGCAATTGTTTTTGCTGCAGGAATCCCGCAGCAAAACATGCAGCTGTCAATATCCGCATAGAGCGCACAGCATTTTTTTTTTTTCCCCCATAGGTTTTGCTGGTGAATCACTGCAGAGATGTTGTTATGAACATAACACGCAGCAAAACCGCAGGAAATCCGTGGCAAAAAACGGCAAGTGCGCACAGGGCCTTACAGTTCACATCACATCTTACCGCACACATACTTCATGAACATCTAGAAAATAAGTCACAAACATCTTTTAGTCACTTTATCATTTTCTACTTTATTACCTCAAATTAACAAACACATTAAAGCTGAAAAAGTCTATATTTACACAGGAAGTACAAAAAACCCCCAAAAAGTTTGTCTCCCCTCCCCCCCAAAATAGGATTTATATTTTTTTTGCCTTTTTTAAAATTGTAAAGTAATAAAAATTACCACAAATAAAAATGTAAATATATAGTAAATAAATTAGGAAAACCAAACATTGTTAAATATTGAAACCGTTTGGAGGGTGTGTAAGAAGTACTAGATACATGGCGCCATCTGGTGGTACAAGTGGAGATTGTCCAGATCACGGTGAGAAAATAGGAGATCCAACATTCGATATCCCCACCATCCGGGACCATCTCAACCATTTACAACCCTCGCTAAATAATGAATGCACCTTCACAGTCTTCATCAGAAAAAAAGTCAAAAAAAGCAGCCATCTTAGTCTCTCGTCACTGCGGAAGGGCAGGGGGAGGTGCAGAAGGATGTGCATTGGTAATTTTTTTTTCCTTGTTTCAAAAGAAGTAGACCACAAGCCACTAGCAGCCACAGTGGGAGATACCGAACAATAAACCTACTACTAAAATACTATTAACCTATAAATAAAACCGCCAGAAACTGCTGGGACCGCCTACCGTTCTGGCTACGTCACCTGTTTCTCCTTTGGAGCAGGTGCATACTAAAAGCAAGCTAAGCCTCCACTGTGGATCAGTATTGGAAATTCGAGAACGATCCAGTCCCTCTCCAGCCCGGCATAGTCAGGGACCTTTAAATCCCTACCTATCGCTTCCGTGGTCAATTAAGGAGGCGGCTGGTCGGGGAATAGAGCCCAACCACGGCTCACGTACCTAAGAAAGGCTCCAGTCTTGCAATGGTCAACTTGCCAACTCTTCTCCTCTTTAAAAAGTGAAAGGAATAAAGAAATGTACAGCTAAAATCTTACATTTTAGAAAAAAAAAATGTAACATATAAAGTTTTTTTTTGGGGGGGGTGGTGGTTCGGAGGGGAGTAAGCTAAAAAATAAAAAGAATATATACAGTATATATCTATATGTAGTGTTCAGTTTAGAACATCATCTGCTGTCCCGGACTCTGCCAGTATAATCGGTAAGGAAAGGGGAGAGGCAAATTCCCTCCTTGACGCACAAGTTCTTGTGTCTGCGCTGGAACCAGCATCTTCGGCTTGGCTCTCCTCATTGGCAGAAAATAAAAAGTTAAAAAAAAATTAAATTTTGTCGTCTTTAAAAGAAAATGAAATACAGTGAAGACACTGGAAAGAAAGAAGAAGAAAAAAAAAAAAGTGTTAATATATTACAATAAAAGCATGAGTGTGTATAATCCATATAGAAGGTCAATGACTAGACAAGAAAAAATGGCTTTAGAAACTTGCTTGTAACCTATACATGGTTGATGTGTGTAGGTGCCATACCATAGTCATGGCAGAGGTCATACTGTGAAGCCATTTTTTCCCTGGAAGCATTGCAGATTTTTTTTCCTAAAAGGTCCAAAAATGATGTGACATTGAGGTCCACTAAGAAAATATGGACACAACATTGAGGCTTTTTTTAGATTTTAAGATTTAAAAAAGTACATTCCCCAATTCGGCAATTTGGGGCCTATAAGGCTAGTTTCACACATTCGGCTTTTCGCCGGTTTGCCGCCGGTTCTGGCGCACGCCAGTACAGTGTATACAGTATACTGTCTTTGTTGGCTCATATGAATATCTATCCATCTTTAAAATCAGATACATATACCCAAACTAGTTCCCGTATACTATATGGGTTATTTAGGAAGCCATCATATCACAGTCATGATGTGCCATGGCACCAGCTGAGACAGTGTCACCATCATCCAGGTGCCATGGCATGTCAGGCAGGCATATGAGAACAGGACTGTTAGTGACCATCTTATTCATTTAGGACTTTATCCACCTAGATTATTCACATCATAGGTTGGGAAGAATTCACAATATGTGGGCGGCACGGTGGCTCATTGGTTTGCACTTGGCTCTGCAGCACAGGATTCTGGGTTCATATCCCGCCAAAGACAATTTGCAAGGAGTTTGTATGTTCTCCCCGTGTTCCTGTGGGTTTCCTCCCACATTCCAAAGACACACGGATAGGGAATAGCGATTGTGAGCCCCAATGGGGACTGTGATTATCTTGTCTGTAAAGTGCAGCAGAAAATGTTGGCGCTATGTAAGTAATGTATTGTAAAATACGTAGCTACGTCACACATCGCACAACCTGTTCCATATGCAGGGATTTAATATCAATGTGTGATAATTGGGGATCTCTTAATAAGTTTGCTAATAAAATACTTGGAATTTTTAGGGAAGTTTTCATTCCAGATCTAAGAATGATCTATCATTTTTTTTAGTTAAAGGGAAATGACTACCACCACTTGGCACCACTAAATAGCAGCCAACCCAGTTAATGTATCAAATATCCAAGGGTAGGTGATAAACGTATCAGTAGGGTGCTACCGCTGAGATCTTCCCCGATTCCAAGAATCTCAAAGTCCTTTGTGTGAACGGAGAGGTAGTGCGCATGTGACAGTCATTATCAGCAATGAATAGCGTTGGGGTCATACACGTTACCACTCAATTTACACTTAGGAACCAACGTTCTTGAGATTGATGGGGGATGGAAGTGATCAGACATACAGTGTGTCCACCCATTTCCTGTCCACCGCCATTAACTTGAGAACGCCGGCTGCTATAGGCATAGAAGTGGTGTCTAGGTGTAGTAAAGTAGCCATGCGCTACGCAATGAAACCAACTATAGCACCACCTGGTGGAAAACAACGCAGTTAGCATTTTTATCTCAAACGGAATGAGATAGGAGAAAAAAAAATAAAAAATAGAGAATTAAAGTTGCAGAGCATCATCAATTCAATACAAATCGACACCTTGAATACAGAAATGCTATGATATGAAACCCATGACCCCCCCCCCCCAAAACATTGAATGCTGGTCACGCATATGGCGCTCATTTAACTGATGCTCGAAGTGGCCCCCGTCAGCTGCAATGCACATCTGCACTCTGGACAGCAGACTGTATCTTGCTGCACGTTGTGCAATATGGTAGCTGACACGTTTGCACAAGCATCTGTGATACGTCGTCGTAGGTCCTGCAATGTTAGTGGAGGGGTCGCATACACCTGCTGTTTGATGTGACCTCACAGAAAGAAGTCCAATGGGGTCAGGTCAGGTGAGCGTGGAGGCCATTCCATGCAGCCACCATACCCAATGACTTGTAGGAAGGTCTCCATGAGGTATCGCTTCACGTCCGCAGCCTTGTGAGTTTTACATGTTCTATTCACAGCATTTCTGTATGCAAGATGTCGATTCGTATTGAATTGATGATGCCCTACAACTTTGTACTTCACTTTTTTTCCTCTATCTCGCTCTCTTTTCGAGATATAAATGCTAACTCCGCTGTTTTCCACCAGGTGGCGCTATAGGTGGTTTCATTGCATAGCGCATGGATACTTTACTATACTTAGAAACTACTTCTATACCTATAGTTGCCGCTGTTCTCAAGTTAATGGCGGAGGACAGGATATGGGTGGACACATTGTATTTTGGAATAAATGACGCTGCGTGTCTTAGGCTTCAAAAACGAAATCTACTAGAAAGGTTGACCTTCATTTTATTTCTATATATATTAGTAGTGAATTTAATTTCCATCATCACTAGTGGCTTAATAGAGTGACACTATGGCCTCAAAATTAATATTTTCCTGGAGAATCCAATTTGTATTGAAATATATAAGTAGACAATATTGCAAGTCACAAGGGTGTAGACAAACTACAATGAATGTCCTCCAATTCAAAGGCATATGGCACGGAATCGCAGCCTATATTGATATTCACATGGGTGTATGCTCAACTATTTCTTGCCAATAACAGGAAAAAATTAGAAATAATCTTTCCCAAACAAAAGATCTTTTCTAACTCTTGAAATACATTGCCGTTTTTTGGAAAGAAACAGAGATCGCAGATTAAATAGAACATGTGAGCACACCCGGTGGGATAATGAGGATCCAGCACAAAGCATGGTACAAAATATTGCCAGTTGGATAAGACGAAATCTCACCTAAGCAAACATTGGTCCAGTGACGGCCTTCATTTTCCAAGATGATCAAACGGTACGCTGGCCTTAAAAGAGAAATAAACTCCATGAATGTAACAGTAATTACTAAGAAGCTCCATCAGTAATTACTAAGAAGCTCCATCAGAAGGGTCAACATTTCTCAGCTGTTAAACATAGCCGATCAGCCATCATTGTTTAACAGGTTGACCAGAGTTGCATTCACACAGAACAATTGTTAATATGTTTGTTCTGTGCTCATACACTAGCCTCCTTATCGGCATCACATCTACTGTTTAAACCCAAGACAGGTTCTGCTGGCACAAACCATTCAAATATGCGACAAAACAAACGCTTTGCTTGTTTGACGGGTGATTGCCAGCATGTTAATAGATGCCTAGAACTGGTGAACGAGAGCGCTAACATTTGTTCTCGATTAATGGCTTGTCTAAATTGGCTGTAAATGTGGTGCATTTTTTTTTTTGCTATCAAAGCCAATCCTCAACGTTGTTTGTTGAGATTTTGAAAAACTAGCCTGGCAACAACTTGTGAACGATGGCTAACTCTGCTGACCTAAAAGGATAAATCACACAGCAAAGACTGCAGATCTGGACACAAATAGTGGGTGTTCCAAAGTGTGTGTTGGATCGAGTTAGAGAGCGTCAGCACCAAATGACTGTTCTAGCCAAGCACAGGTGCATCCATAGAGTGGCCAGACATGTTAGTGCGCTTTCCCATTCGTTTTCCCAGCCATCTCCACCCTTTTATTCCTTGATTGACAGCTGTGACTTTCCAAAAGCAAGAGAAAGGCAGAGATGGGAAAAATAATTATGTGGGAATGTGCTTGGGGCTGTGTGGCCATTCCAAGGGTGCACGGAGTGCCTGAGCTTGGTTTGAACAGTCAATTTGTGCTGACAGATTCCCTTTAACAGAGAGTTCTGTCTTTATGCAGAATTTATGGGGATTGTCAAATGGGAGGAGTCCAAGAACATGTACAAAACTCAATACTGATGTTCACAACTTCCCGATTCACTATAGGTCAAGAGGACAGTTACCTGTGATGCTGAAATCCGTGACACTTCTTGCCGCCCTGTAAGATCAGAGGAAGAGACATTTGCTGGGGCTCCCCGATGTAACCTCATGCTGACCTTTCGTTCTCTGTCCACCCGTGAGATTGCCCGAGGAGAGGTGTTACCTGGAGAAACAGCAGGCAAACAGAAGTGTATAATACACCGGTTACACAGCTATGAGCATGCACACAGTGATGGTAACCAGGCTAAGACAATGTGTCCAGCTCAGGTTCAATAGGTCACAAAAGCCGGTCAGTTTGCCCCGGTTGGGACACTGCTTCAACAACTGATTGTTGATGGGGCTCTATGGGCAACATTTCAATCAGAAATCAATAAACATGCTTGGATGCACAGTATCCATCTCAACTGGATTTTGGTTTATTTAGTAGCATCTTGTAATCTCTACAGTCTGTACCTTGGTCTGCGTCATCTAATGTCAGAAATTTTGATCATTTTAGGATTGCTGTGCCCATTATTGGTAGAATAGTTATTCAGATAAACCCCATGCTCATTTGGCCCTGACATTTTCCATCTCAAAGAGGATTGTAGGGACTAACAAAGTCCAAAGGCTGAACATGGACTATTATCCGAGCTGAGCAGTTCTGCCTTCATTCTAGCAATCGCCTGGGTCTCCGCATCCGGAATATACTGGCGAAATAATCAAGCATCTGAGGCAATTTTAATAATTACCCCTTTTTTTTGGATGGGGTGGTGACGAGACCCCTTATTGTTCACAACTTTCCATTTTGGGCAACAGACTACACTGACTGCAATCAACAGCAGTTTGGTGCAAGTCTGAGGGAGAAAAAAAAATAAATTCCACCCTTGACCAACCATCACCTTTTATTTAATGTGTATTGGGACCAGCACAAAATATTTTTTTTAACCCCTTCACAACCGGCCGATTTTTTCGCTTTCCTTTTTTTTTTCACCATTCTTCCAAGAGACATAACTTTTTTTCTTTTCAGTCAATATGGTCATGTCAGGGCTCATTTTTTGCGGATGAGCTGTACTTTTAAATGAAACCATAAGTTTTAACATGTATGGAAAACTGCAAAAAAATTCCAAATGCAGAAAAATTGCAAAAAAAGTGAGATCGCACTATTGTTTTTGAGATATTTTATTCAGTGTTCACTATATGGTAAAACTGATGTGTGGGTGTGATGCCAGTTCGTAGACACCAAACATGTATAGGTTTAATTCTAAGAGGTTAAAAAAAAAATCAGAAGCTTGTCCGAGAAAATTGGCATGTTTTGCGCTATTTTCCGTGACCCGTAGCGTTCTAATTTTTCGGGATCTATACCTCAGTGACTGCTTATTTTTTGCATCTCAAGCTGACGTTTTTAATGGTACCATTTTTGTGCCGATGCAACGTTTTAATCGCCTCTTATTGCATGTAGTGCAAAATTTATGGCAACCAAAAAAAACGTAATTTTGGCGTTTGGATTTTTTTTGCCACTACGCCGCTTACCAGATTAATTGATTTTATATTTTGATAGATTGGACATTTCTGAACGTGGCGATACCAAATGTGTATATTTTTTTTATTTTTTTAACCCTTTAATTTTCAAATGGGGCAAAAGGCGTGATTTGAACTTTAAGTTTTTTGTTTTTTTTAATTTTTTAAAACGAACTGTTTTTTTAAATTTTACTAGTCCCCCTAGGGGGCTATATGGATCAGCAATCTGATCGCTCTGCCATATCTGCTGATCACAGCTATACAGCTGTAAATAGCAGACATGCTCATTTTCTACTTCACCCAGCTCTGGGCTGAGTGAAACCGAAAGTAATTCATGTGAGCTACAGGAGTCATCACATGACCCTGTGCTACCATCACAACCACCGGAAGTCACGTGATCACGTCATGTGACTTCCGGTATTGGCTGGGGAGTAAATGTTTACTGCCGATGCCGTTATAATGGCACTGTCGCATATTGACTGCGCCATTTAAGGGGTTAAACAGCACGGGCAGATAACGATGCCACTCGTGCCTAGAAGGCACACATCTCAGCTGTGAAAATCTTGTGTGATCGCTGTTCTACTGCCCAGCCCCGTGTGGAGGACGTGCCCTGCGTCAGTCACAAAGAGGCCTACATTGCACTCCCGAACATGCGCACTTATCTGCCTAGCTGAGGGCAGAGCAATGTACTGCAATGCACATGTGCAGGTGGTCTTTGACCTTTTCTCACGCCTGTGCAATAAAATACTTTGATCTTCCATTAGCTAAGCAGATCAAAGTACGCCTGCACCAGGAGGCAATGGAGGCCTCTGTGTGAATGATGCAGGGCACATCATGCACATGGGGCTGGGTAGAAGGACTGTAATCGCATAAGAGGGAGGAGGCGCCGGACGGAGAGCAGGGACACCCATCAGACCAGACCACCCCTTAGGAGAGTATTAAAAGGTTTTTTTTTTTTTATGTTCTACAGAGCAGCCTGGGCTCCTCTATACAGTATTGTAGAATGCTGTATATAAAGGGATCACTGGTGATGGCCAAAGTTTATAAGGGGAAAAACCTGGTGACAGGTTCCCCTCAAGAAAACAATGGATCCATTACAAATGTAAGTGCAACATTGGACTAAATAGCAATCTGCTAACGGATCCAATGTCCACAGGCACCATAATAAAAATACGGATCCAGCAGAAATCAATTTCCCAACAGATCCGTTCTAATGGATGACTACAGGACATGTGAACTCAGCCTAATATTGTTGGGATTGGTCAAACGCCAAGGGGAGTGGGGGGGGGGGGGGGGTGTCGGGGACAATTGAGTTCACCTCTGTAGAACAGACCAAGTGTAATTGGCAAGCACTTACCACTCTGCTGAATCCTTGAGGCTGGTGTGGAGGCTACAGGGTCTCCGCCATTCCTTAACCGATTAGGAGCGGCACCGGCAGGAGGGCCGGGAGGTAGCGCCCGAGTGGTTGAACCTCTGAGCTGTCCCATTCTCTCTTCTCGATCATGTTCCCTCCTTTCCCTGTCCATATCTTCTGGATTCCGAGCTGCACCCTACAAAATCAAACACAACCAAATTAGTTTTATGAATAGAAGAGCAAATATTTCTTTTTTTGTGGTTCTCACTATACAAATTGTAAACCCGGATATAGCACTTTTATTAGCAAACTGCAGAAGGTCGGTAACAAAAGATACACTTGCTAAACAGCTAATAAAACTATGTAACATTGCAGAAATTGTATGGGAGCTAAGGAACGTACTAAAAATAATTAGCAACATAAAAGAAACCATAAAAGCTAAGAAAAAAAAAAAGAAAAAAAACGAATATGTATTTTATCCATATTATAACTGAACATACGTATGAGTTTAAATAATCAGAAAACAGTATAAATACAATAAAAAAAAAAAAAAAAAAAAAAAAAAAAACCAACTCACGAATTTGAGCATGTTCCAGTCGAAAACGTAGTCATATGAAAAGCCTTGTCGATGAAAGAGGTTACGGAAGAGCTGCCTCAGGTATGAATAGTCTGGTTTGTCATCAAATCGCAGGGAACGACAGAAATTCAGATATGTGGAGAACTCGGCTGAAAGAAGAGCAGAAACACACCGACTCAACCTCAGTTAATCTGTCTCTCTGTCTTCTAGTATATTACCCATTGAATATTTGGTTCTTGTGCACACACCGGCACCGGGAGTCCCTGCAGATCCACACTATCAAGTGTCAAGGCCCCTTTACACACAGACTTTCTAGCGATCCCAGCAGCGATCCCAACCTGGCCGGGATCGGTACAAAGTCTCTGGTGAGTCGCTGGTGAGCTGTCAAACAGGCAAACCTGGCCAACGACGCAACAGCGATGCGGACCTGCAGAACGACCTAGCTAGTCATTGGGGACGTTGTAAATCAGCTTTTTGAAAGGGAAGTCGCTAACAAAGTCGCTGTAAAGTCCCCTTTACACACAGACTTTCTAGCGATCATGCTGCACAGTGGGAAACAAAGGACCAAAGAATGGTCCTGAGAGATGTGTAGTGATCAGCAACCTCACAGCAGGGGCCAGGTCGCTGATGTGTTTCACACACTGCAATGTCGCTGGGGAGGTCGCTATTACGTCACAAAACCGGTGACGTTACAGCGATGTCGTTTGCGATGTTGCAGTGTGTAAAGCCACCTTCAGACTCAGTGGCTTATCTTGAGTGGGGGAAGGGGGGGTTAGGGTGTGCAGGCAGGACATGTGACCCGGGCACAGAGTCGGTAGGGGGTCACCGTCAGGCAATTAATGCAGTGGTACAAGGTGTCTCCTCAGCGGCTGCATTTTACTGCGCCCGTTCTCTGAGCCAGCTATCAAGCAGACAGCCTGCTCAGAATGTGCAGCACACTAGCTCCTAGCAATCAAATGAACTACTAGCAGATTTCAGGTGCAAGTACAACAGAAGCCCTGACCGCCATCACTTTTGGGTCAAGTCGACGTTAGCAGTGTGATCACATTAGCTGATCACACTGCAGAAGTCACTGCTCAGCGCCACACAGGCAGCAGAAGTTTGGTGTTGTAAATCCTCCCTCAGCTGAAGACTGCTATTTTTAAAGGGCATTGCGTAGGGATGTGCTGCAGGAGACCGGAGAAGATGAAAGTCTGCAGAGACGAGCTGTGGATATTTAAAGTCACCCTAGCATCTGGACCAGATGAAGAAAAACAAAAAAAACAAACAAACTCCTCCGATTGTTTATTTGTGATACTGACAATTTCATCAGTACTGTGGTTTTTGTTAAGGTCTTCAGTATGATTATGACTGATGACAACAACTCCCAGTATCTCCTTACCATTGTTAAAGGACATACTACTGGGAGTTGTAGGTTCATGTGATCCAAATGTATACGAGTCTGCCCTGACATTACAGTTGATGTACCATGTACTGATGGTGGTTTTGGTGAAATATTCCTGTACTGATGAGTGTTTTGGTGCAGTGTTTCTGTACTGATGAGGATTTTGATGTGGCGTTTCTGTACTGATGAAGGTTCTAGTGATTTATTTCTGTGATACTGGTGGCTCTGGTGATGAATTTCTGTACAGATGGTACTTCTAATTCTATATTTCCATACTGATTAGTGTTGTGATGCTGTGTTTCTGTACTGCTGGTAGGTCTGATGAAATATTCGTGTGCTGTTATTAGTTCTGATCCTGTACACATGTAACAATCCGAAACTTGTAAGATTACATTATAAACTGCTATGCTAGTAAAGTGCTGTGCAATCTCCAGTCACCTAGAGCGACTGTAGATTTTCCTCACAAACATGGACAAGCTTTTTAATCATAACATTCAGCTCTGTATTATGCCAATTCTAACAGCATGTAATATACTACCTGTCAGGATTCAGCTCTGCTTGCTAATTCCAGCAATCACACGGCCACTCCACTTATATGTGATTTTCATACTTCGTCATGTGACAACTGCCTTTTTCTCTTACTACTCTCGTTTTTTCACTTAAGAGGGAAAGAATTAAGAAGAGCAGCTCGATGACACATGACTAAGTGTGCAAATCAAAAATCACTGGGGAGAGCGCCAAACTGATTTCTTGCCCCGGGTGCCGGAAAACCTAGATACACCTACATAAAATGTAGAACTGGTGGAGGAAGGTTGAACTAGATGGACCTAGGTCTTTTTTCAACCTAAGTAACTATGTAACTATGTAACCTCTGGCCATACTGCACAAACTTGCTTAGATGTTCTCACAAAAGCAAATGGGATTTGGCTTCTGTCAGTGGTACAGGGAGCTCATACTGTGCCCCTTCATATGACTCAGATCTCAAATTCCCATATAGTCAGTACAACAGGGTGTAAATAATAATAATAAATAATAAATAGCAGCAAATACCTCCAATTAGGAATGTAGTATAGTTCTCCTGATTAGACATGTCACTTACCTCATGTGCAGGGCATTGCAGCTTAGGAAACCATGGTTACAACCACACATAGTGGCAGTTAGTTGCTCGTGGTCGGAACCATGGATACTTAAGCTACTGCCATGCCCTGCACATGAGGTAAGTGACATGGCTAATCAGGCGAAGTATACTATCTCTCTAATTGGAGGTATTTACTAATATTATAACACCTACTTCATACTATTTTAGGATCTTGGAGATGGGAATACCCTTTAAAGGGAACCTGTAATGTTATACATGCAGTACATGTGGCGTGCATGGAGTAGAGGAGAAGCTGAGTAGAATATTATACAGTCTTATTGCAAAAAAAGATTCAGTATCATTTGATTTTATACATGGGAGATCCTTGGTATTTCTATGTAGTCCAGTGGGCGGACCCATTAGTGACAGACCGCTATATCTGTAAGCACAGTACAGGGAAGACTGTCAAGCAGTGAACAGGCCCGCCCCCTGGACCCGTGAATGCAAACATCTGAGATTTCAACTGATAAAACACAAGTTTTACCAAAAGATTTCCCCCAGAAATGTATATCAAGCTATCCTGCTCCTCCAGTTCCATCCTGCCTGTATATCACGTACAGTTCAACATGACAGGTTCCCATAAACCCGCAATAGCCATTAACCGAAAGTTATCCCTTTTGTGGTCCATTACAGCACTGCTTAATTATTTATCAGCTCATCCATAGGTCATACTTACAGGGGTAGCCTTTGCAGAGAACCTCAATAGGGGTTGACATTTTCTTCTCACTGATACGCTCGTATTTTTGCCGTTTGGTTGCAGCTTTCAATCCCTGCCAGGGCAGTGACCCGAGGTTAAAGTACATAAGGACATATCCCAAACTCTCCAAGTCATCCCGGCGACTTTGTTCTACAAGGAAAAAAAGCGAGGCCAATAAGAAGAATGATACTGTATATACAAGTTAGAGGTGGATTTTGATATAGATTTTAAAAGTACACCAGCCTCATTAGGTTCAAGCGAACTATGTACTGTAATAAGGTCTGCAGATTGTACTGCGATATCTGGTTGCAAAAATCAGCCACTAAGCTAATGGCACCTGTGTTCTGGGATAAGTAGGGAGTGCTGCTAGTGGACTTTTAATCACATGATCTCATATACCAAGTGAAAAACAGAAGAATTAACTGGGTAGATGGGAAAAATGAGCATCTGTATGTACAGAGTGATATTTAATAGGATGGTTGCAATATATTAAAAAGCATAAAAACATTTATGGGAGTGCTTCTATAAAACTCTATTAACCTGCATTTTACCATTGGATATGCAGGTAAATAGCGCTGTAGGTGTCAGGGTCCCTGCAAACTTTACATCTAGCCAAAACATCAAAATAGGGATCAATACTCAAGATTAAATATTTTTCATTAGTACCATGTAAAATAGCGAAGCAAAGCAAAGTTTTAGATGCATTTTCTAAAAATGGGCCAGATTTTTATACACAACGTGCCACATGTCTGCTTTTTAAAAGGGGTTATTGGTGGTCTAGGGAGACCATTCATCCAGTATGTGCGTTTTGAGAACATGTGACAGGTATTGATTTGTACAATCACCCACCTATGCCGAGATGCGTATTTATAGATGCATATCTTGCAGTCCCGGTCAGGTTCTTGTTTTCTCGGTAGGGTATGTGTTGATGCGTCCGAGCATCGCGGTATTTTTTGGCAAGGCCGAAATCAATGATGTACACCAAATTTCCTTTCTTTCCAAGTCCCATCAGAAAATTGTCTGGTTTAACATCTCGATGAATGAAGTTCTTGGAATGAATATACTCAATGCGACTGATCTGTAATACAAGAAAAAAAATGTCAAAAGTTACCACTTACATCGAAATATAAGTGCTTGTATTTGAATTACATGATTCACGTTACCATATAATGTACCGAGAATACTGAGAAATGGAATGTGCTTGGGAAAAAAAAAAAAAAAGTATAACTATATATATATATATATATATATATATATATATATATATATATATATATATATATATATATATATATATATATATATATATATATATATATATATATATATACACACACACACACACACACTGAAAATTGCAAGAAGTCTCATTTTTTTGATTTATAGAAGAGGATACAGAAGAATAAGGATAAAAAAAAAAGTTTTTTTTTATTAAAATAAGTAACATAAAACCTGATTTAAACAATATGTCATTTGCTCTACTCATGTCCTTTGTGGTTTCAGCACAGACTGCTCCAGCACTAGAGTTGATGACATCACTGTTCCAGGCACAGACCCACTGGAGGCTTGGATTGGCTGCAGCGGTCATTGATGAAAACCATCAGATGACATGCTTTTCTAGTCAAGGACTGTTGCAGCCCATCCAAGACCCCAGTAGTTTTGTGGCAGGAAGTGGGGATGTCATTTTCAGTGCTGACCTAAACCATGGAGCTGCCTACGCTGGATCCATGTTAAAAGGGAACCTGTGACCAGATTTTGGACCTATAAGCTGCGGCCACCACCAGTGGGCTCTTATATACAGCATTCTAACATGCTGTATATAAGAGCCCAGGCCGCTGTGTAGAACGTAAAAATCACTTTGTAATACTTACCAAAATAGTCGTTGCGGCGGAGTTGGGTCATATGGGCATCTTCGTTCTCCGGTGCCTCCTCTTTTGGCCATCTTCATCCTCCTTCTGAAGCCTGTGTGCATGACGCGTCCTACGTCATACACACTCGCCGATCCTGCGCTGGCGCACTACAATACTTTGATCTGCCCTGCTGAGGGCAGATCAAAGTGCGCCTGCCCAGGACCTGAATGCCGGCGAGTGTGTATGACGTAGGACGTGTTATGCACCCCGGCTTCAGAAGAAGGACAACAAAGATGGTCGAAAGAGGAGGCACTGGCACCGGACAATGGAGACGCTCATATGACTCAACTCTACCGCAGCGACCATTTAGGTAAGTATTATAAAGTGATTTTTACATACTACACAGCGGCGTGGGCTCTCATATACAGCATGTTAGAATGCTGTATATAAGAGCCTGGTGGTGGTGGCCGCAGCTTATAGGCCCCAAATCTGGTGACAGGTTCCCTTTAAGACTGGATTTGGCCAGAACACGATGAACAAGATCATTGTGGCCTCGAAGCAATTTTAAAGAACAAAATTTATTGAGAGACCAATCATATAATTTCATCCATCATAGAGGCTCATAATTTACCATCTGATCTGCCAGGAGAAGCACCGTCTTCAGGCTGAACTTGCGAGAACAGAAATTAAAAAGGTCTTCTAGGCTAGGGCCCAGCAACTCCATCACCATCACGTTGTAATCCCCCTCCGCTCCGCACCACTTGATTGAAGGAATTCCCACTGTCAGATAAGAAGTTAATGTAAGGAGACAGAAGCAGATTGTCAGCAGCTGAGCTCCCTAGATGTGAGCAATGGTCGCTTTATAGAGCCGCTGCTGACCATCGTCGTATGGGATTACGAGTTGGCAAACAATATGGTAAATCGTATTCAACACATTATTATTTTATCATTTCTGCTAAAGGCAAACGATTTAGTGCTCAAAAACCACCGGTTGCCTCCATTGGTAGTGTCAGAGCCACCGGAGTCCAGCAGTTCTCACCTCCCCCTTGCATCATCTTGTAAAATTTGCTCTCGATATGCAACTGAGGGTGCTTTGTCTTCACACATTCCAGCTTAATGGCGACCTCCTCGCCGGTGGCAATATTTGCACCTGTGGAAACATGAGAAGCAAACAAATGTCTCCTGCTGTGTACATCGCATAATAAAACATGTCCGCACAAATCCGACAGGGACACAAATCACTGGGTTTAACTTTCTAGCATGCAAATCAAACTTTTCATTTCACCGAGAACCCGTCATACAAGAGGGATCAAAGTGCAGAGATTTATCAAGGCTCAAAACGCAGGAGCGCGGGATCCATTCCTCCGCCATGTCATGTAGGAGGGCGCAGGGTTATGGTACTAAGGATCACATTGTCTGAGCGTTATTGCAATGAAATGAGCAGAGTGGCTTCTCACCGGCACTCATGGGCTTCACAGTTTTATCAAATTATCCCAATATCAGAAAATGAAAAAAAAAAAAAAAAACTTTTCTGTTCCAGCAATACTGTGGTCACGTACCATCATTCATGTGGCCCCAGCAATGCACCTAGCATGTATCATATCTGATTGCTGAGGCCAGTGATTGGCTGCAGTGCTCATTTGAGTGATATGTAGCATGTGACCAGCGGGAAATAACAGAGCAGAGATGCTGCAACACTGGTTTTCCCCACAACCAATATAGTCCTCCGGTCACTATAGGTTTTGCCAACAGAGGTGGTCTACACAGTAGATTAGTCTTCACACAGAGGAGGTTTGCATTAGATAAAATCTTTTAAAGCTCATTCAATTGTCAGTGTCGCGGGCGGGGAGGACGCCGCTGCGCCGCACTCGCTAACGCTCGGGTGCGGCGCTGCTGCAATGGTGGCTCGAGCGGTGGGCCGGATCCGGGGACTCGAGCGGCGCTCCTCACCCGTGAGTGAAAGGGGGTAGTTTGCTTTGGGGATTTGGTCTGACGCCACCCACGGGTTGTGGTGAGGTTGGGCACCACCACTGCTGGTGACTGGGATCCCGGGAGCGATGGTAGGGAGCAGCTGGGATGGTGTTTCCCCCCTCCGTGGGTAGGGGTTGGTGGTCCCGGGGCCCGGTGAAGTGACGGGGAGGCAGGGTTGGCAAGGTGCAGGGTCGCCTGGACTGCGCAGCGCGGTGCCGGACGGCACGGTAGTACTCAGTCAGCCACAAATGTACGCAAAGTCTCTTGTAAACCAAACGGCTGGATGGACTGGTCCCGCAGCCGGCTGCTGTGACTTCTCCCGAACGGTTGGTGGTGTTATATTCTTGTAAGGAGAACGGTATTTAGGTACCGCGCCAACGACCACTCATGTAGGAGATGAATTTAACGTGACTTTATTCCATGTTCAGGTCTACGCGTTTCAGGAGCATCCGCTCCCTTCCTCAGGACAATACAGGCACAAGCAACATCAAAATCCTTGGTTGGTGGTGGCTGCCTTTCCCTGCACCTTTGTGTATGTTCGGTCCCGATGGATTCCCACCGGTAACCCGCTCCCCAGCGTGTATGTGTGCCGGAGGAGCCCTTTTGCCCGCAGGCTCTGGCCCTTGAACTCTAGATGTGGGGTGGTAGCGGTATTTCCTTTTGCTGGTCGGACGGTTGCCTTCAATCAGGTCTTGGCTGTTCGGAACCCCAGGGGTTCCGGTCACTGACGGATTTGACCTCTAATGGCGACTCCAAGCGTGGTCGGGGTCCGCAGGCCCTGCCTGTGTGTGCTGGCTTCACTTCGCTGCCCGATTCGGTACCGGCGGGCCACCGCCCGTCCCCGGTCCTACGGTTCCGCGTTGATTCGCCTCTCCTGCAGACGGCCACCACCGTCTGCCAACCTTGCTCTTAGTGCCCGGGCCACACACCCGGACACGGTCAGTTTACTCCTCCACTACTACTTCACTCCTTTCACTTCCACCTCCCTAACTGATCTGCCCTCCTTTTCCCGCCTCCAGGACTGTGAACTCCTCAGTGGGTGGGGCCAACCGCCTGGCTCCACCCCACCTGGTGTGGACATCAGCCCCTGGAGGGAGGCAACAAGGATTGTGTGTCTGGCTGATGTGCCTGTCTCGGGGTGGGGGTGTATGTTGTAGTACCTGTGACGACCTGGCTAGTCCAGGGCGCCATATCAGTTTTTTCATATGATATCTATGGAAGTGCAAATCTATGGGAAAGGAGAGGAAAGTTTAAAATAAAAAAAAAAAAAAAAAAGAAAGAAAAAAAGGAAAGCAAAGGCAAAAAAAAGCAAGAGGAAAGCAAAGGGCGAAAAAAAGAGGAAAGTGCGTCGCCCACCTGCAGCGGTCGCCCCAGGGATACCACTCCACCTCAGGCCACATATATGTCAGGTTTATTTACGTACGAGTCGTGACGCCACTCACGGTTTGCGGTCAGAGATATGGGTGACCGCCACTGCAGGTTTAACGAGCATCTGGGGCTGATGGAGTCTGCAGTCTGGTGGTATGGCCTCCCGTGAGTGAGGCTGGCCCCAGGGGCTCGGGTGTGTAGAACAACAGGTCCCAGAATAACTCAGTCTCAGTCCAAGGTGTCTTTCAACTTGTTTTACTCACGTTCAGATGTTTTTGTGAGGAAAACCCGGCCGATGCTGAGATAAACCAGGCGGAACCAGGTATCCTTTAGGGCTGGTCTAAGGGTAACTTAACTCGCCTTCCTAGCACTTCTTGTTTCAGATAACCCTTGACTTGAAGTACCGTGGGATTCATCCAGGGAAGTCGCTACTGCCTTTTCTCCCCTTTTTGGCCCGTTTGCTGGCAGCGTGGACCAAGGAAGATGGCTCCAGGCTCTATCCTCCTTATGGGCCCCCTCATTGCTGCTGATGCTCGGAGTCTAGTTGGTTGGTGTGGGATTTGTGGTCCCCCCCCCCCGGCAGATTTAGCAGATCAAATAAATGGACATCTACTCTAGGGACCTGTTCCCTGTGCGTGCCTAGTCACCAGGAGTCTCTGTACACGACCAGCTGACTTCCTCAGCGTCTTTCTGTCCGACTTGCTGGTAACAATTCTCCCCTGCCAACGGCTACTACACGTGCAGGGTCTGACTAGTGTCTCAGCGCACGTCCCTCCTTCAGCAACCCGCCTTTTGTGCCTTCACTATCAGACTGGCTAACTCCTCCTACTTTCCTGACACCCATTGCCACCTTAGCTTCCAGCCCCTCCCCTACACCCCTAGATGAGATGTGGGTCTGCCCAAGGGTCCACTCTAAGCTGTGGGAGACCTGGTTGCTATGTGTCTGTGCGTACACACCCTATTCCGGCCTTTGGATTTACCTGGAAGTACTGTCCCAGCATGGGTGCAGTACTCAGTGGTGCCTGACCAGGTCAAGGGCGAAAAAAAGGGGACAGCAAAGGGCAAAAAGGGGAAAGTAAAAGGAGGAAGAAAAAAAAAAAAAGAAAAAAAAAGGAAAGAAGGGGAAAAAAGGAAAGGAAAAAAAAAGGAAACCAGTTGGTTCCTATCTGTGTGCTATCCATATTGTACGCACTGTTTAATATGAGAATATTGAGACACCCCCATCATTTTTCCCTGGAGACAGAAAACTGATTTAAAAAAAAAAAAATAAATAAATAGATAAACTATATATTAGATTTATGTTCTCCATCAGAAAACTACTGATGTCTGAATTAGAGCTGAGGCAGAGGAAAGAAAGAAAGATGACACCTAAGGTGCTGCAGGGTCTGGAGGAGGACTATTAGTACTGAACATGGATAGGTCGTCAATATCAGATTGTTGGGGGTGCTTGATGTCGGACCCTTACATAATAGCTGTTGAATGCACAATCATGTAAACCATATGCAGAATGGCACACAAGAGCGCCACCACTGTTTTGTGGCCACTCCTGGGTACTGCAGATCAGCGAACACTGCCACACACAATGCACCCCCCATCACCCCCCCCCCACACACACACACACACACACACACACACAATGCACCCCCACCCACACACACACACACAATGCACCCCCCCATCACCCTCTACACACACACAATGCATCACCCCCTACACACACACACACACACAATACAATGCACCCCCCATCACCCCCTACACACACACACAATACAGTGCACCCTCCATTACACCTCCCCCCACATACAATACAATGCACCCCCAATCACCCCCTACACACACACACACACACACACACACACACACAATACATCACCCCCTACACACACACACACACACACACAATACATCACCCCCTACACACACACACACACACACAATACATCACCCCCTACACACACACACACACACACACACACAATACATCACCCCCTACACACACACACACACACACACACACACACACACACAATACAATGCACCCCCCATCACCCCCTACACACACACACACACACACACAAAATACAGTGCACCCTCCATTACCCCCTCCCCAGACATAATACATTGCACCCCACATCACCACCCCCTGCAGACACAAATTACACTACCCCATCACTACACACTCCTGCCTCCCCCCTCCCTCGGAATACAGTACTCCTCCTCTGCCTGTCACAAAGCTGTGTCTCCTTCACAAATGTTCCCCGTTATGTGTCCTCAGCCCCTCCCCACACATCTCCATTAATTACACCTGTCTCTTCGGCTCCTCCATGGAGCGCTCGCTTCCTGATGAATCCAGTGTGGCGCCCGCAGCACTGTGATGACGTCAGCAATGTGCTGATCTCATCACGTTGCTGCACGTCGGGGGCGGGGCCCAGTCCCAGCGCGCTGTTCAAATGTATTTACGTCTGAAATGCGGATTTTGGTGCGGTTTTTTACCGCAGGTGCAGGATTCTTTCAGAGAGTCCATTTTTTCCTTAAGAAAAAGTCAGTTTCTAGTGCGCACATGGCCTTAGGGTATGTTCACACACAGCTTTTTTGGTACATTTTTTTAGCTGTAGATTTACCTTGGTTTAACCCCTTCACGACCGCGGGCAGTAAAATTACGTCCTATTTTAACGTGACTTAACGACCAGGGACGTAATTTTACGGCCTAAAGTTCATTTGATTGCCGTGGCCATAGCAACGGCTTTCAAATTATGTCCCCTGCTGTTTCTTACAGCAGGGGACCTTTGCTTCACCCCAGGGGGGGTGGCATCGCCACCCCCCATCGACGATCGATGTGATTGGCTGTTCAAATCTGAACCGCCAACCACATCTTTCACACTGATTTCGGTAAAAATAATGCCGGAAATAGTGCGATACTGCAGGCACAGGACAGGTCTCTAATGCGCACTGTAGAGTTTGCAAATAGGCGCATGTTATACTGAGAGAAGCCGGAAATGATCAAGTAATAAAACAGTTTATGGTAGATATAGTGCGGGCCCCTAGAGGCAATTTCCCTGGTAGGCCCCTTACACCCCAGTCTGACATTGGTACTGAACATGGATAGGTCGTCAATATCAGATTGTTGGGGGTGCTTGATGTCGGACCCTTACATAATAGCTGTTGAATGCACAATCATGTAAACCATATGCAGAATGGCACACAAGAGCGCCACCACTGTTTTGTGGCCACTCCTGGGTACTGCAGATCAGCGAACACTGCCAGAGCTGAGCACAGCTTATTGGTGGGTACCGGGTGTCTGACTCCCCACCAAATCTATTGAACACCAATCAGATCTTCAAGATCAAAGTGGCGGAAAACGCTATATGACATTGCCTGCTGTTAGGATAGGTCATCCAGGGAGAAATCTCGTAGCAACCACACTCTGCACAAGCATCGAGACTCCTGAACTGAGTATCCTTGGCCAGTAAGTCAGATTAATCTATTTTCTAAACGAGAAACCCCTTTTAAAGAAGGGTATTGAGACTCCATATTAAATCACTTTCTCGTGGCATGAGCTTGGGATTTTGTTTTGCAAATCGGCTACAACTTGTGACTAAAGTCCATGACCTTGAGAAGACCTGGCCGCATCCCATCAGTAGAAGGGCTTGTATTCTTGCGGTTGTAGATGCTATAGTGAGGGGGATGTTGCACAATTTGGAGTCATCTGTTTTGTCAAAGAAGTTCCATATAATGCCACCCGCTATCAAGAATGGCCCATATCTCACCGAGTAACATCAGTATCTAGCATAATATTCATAGATTGGGATACAATATGGAAGCGTAACACAATGCTAGCAAAGCCTACATGGACTAAACCACAAAGCATTCAAGAACGGTCACTTTTAGGAGTCAACTGAGCAGACTGTAATTTAGCTATGACAGACTATTGTAAGGCCAGGCATACACGCAGCCGAGACCTCCAAGGAGATTGCCCCGAAGCACCACCATGGCTTTTAAACAAAAGGATAATGATTACCAGTTCCAATACAAACTAAAGATCAAAGGGGAGATTGTTAACAAGACGATCAATACAGACAACAACGATCAATACAGACAAAAACGAAGGCAAACTTCACATCCACTGTTCAATCGCTTTCTTGTGTACTCCAACTCTTCACCACCACCTGTGTTATCCTGCCCCGATCAGCAGCCCCTCTAATCAGCACTACTCAACCTCTGACTTCCAATCACAAGTCTCATCCAGAATCCAATATTTGAGCCGATCACTGTGTACAAGGAAAACGTTAAAGATCAAGGTTGGGAACCACTGACGATGATCCATAAATGGATAGTCATATACATTGTTATCACCAGTACGACCACAATACTGTTCAATATATATAGGGAACCTGTCAGGTCCCATATGCGTTCTGACCTACAAGCAGGGTGATGTGTGGCCTAGTAACCCCTTCCTACCCATCCCTGTGTTGTAATATTGTGTAATATGAATGTAAAAAAAAAGGTTTTATTACTTACATGTTCCCTATGTAAATGATCAGAGGGTCTAGTCCCCTGGGCGTCGCATCGCCCTGTGGTATCACGCCCCTGTGGGCATACCACCATGGATTTACATGAGCGACGTCACCGTCCGCTCCTGGATATCCCGCATGCGCGCTTGCTATTCCCGCAGCCTTGTTATCCGGGTGCTTGCTTCTCGGCTTCAGACACGCTCTGCGCATGTTCAGAAGACTCCTGCGGTTCTGACCATGTGTAGAGCGCGTCTGAAGCCGGCAAGCAAGCACCCGGATAAGAAGGCAGCGCGACCGAGAAGTGCGACCGCGCGGGATCTCAAGGAGCCGACGGTGACATCGCTCATGTAAATCCATGGTATGACGGCCACAGGGGAGATACCACGGAAAGCAAGCAAACGCCCACTGGGCGATGCGACACTCAGGGGACTAGACCCTCTGATTATTTACATAGGGAACATGTAACTTTTTTTATACATTCATATTACACTATTACAACACAGGGATGGGTAGGAAGGGGTTACTAGGCCACACCACACCACTCTGCTTGTAGGTTAGAACGCATATGGGACCTGACAGGTTCCCTTTAAATAAAATCGAGCTTTGTGGGCCTGAGGCTTATAAAAAGGTGCATTTATGAATTTATCACAAAAACACAGACTAAAAGGTTTAAAAGAGCAAAAAAAGGGCAACCAATATTACCAAAACTGTTTTGGCTGCCAGTGCATTCTCCTAACCTTTGATCAGTAAGTGACGCATCAATGGAATCAGGGTATCTGCCCCTATATCATGCTGCTCTCAGATTAGGTGACAGACTCACCTTCACGACCGTATTTGTCATTCGGCACGGTCATACGGCTAGCCTCTCCGAGTCACTTGGCTATGACTACATAGCCCACTGACTAGTCAGATATGTTTAACATGGCTGAGTCAAAAAATGGCATATATCCAAATTAGGAGACAACGGAGGTAAGAAAACACAAATCTAGAACTAAAGCAATCTGACACTCATCTGCCATCATGTAAGCATGATACGAGAGCGATTCAGACAGAAATCTGTAATAAACAAGGCCCAAATTAGGCAAATCTGTAAGTAAACAAGCAGAGGTCCCCATGGCTGGATTTTCTACAAGCCTTCGGCATACTGCTTTGCATGTCTAATCAGAGATAAACCAGAAGCTGTGGGCCAAGCCCAGCAGATGGGAGTAGCCACAGCAGTAGGGCCGGGAGGGGGCAGGGAGCCGCTCTGCTCCACCTCCCATCATAGGCACAGTCATGTCTCCATCCTTCTCTGCTCCCTCACAATCCATAAACAGCGAGGCCTTAACCCATTGCTAAGCACAGGCTGCACTCATCCGAGAGGAAACATGGCTGTATGAGCAGCTGCAGAGCCCCCAGCCAGCACCCCTTACACTGCAGCTGTCCCCCCTTTCGGCTCCCTCTACATGGCAAGAAACATCCTGTTTTCCCTTCATTGCTCACAGCTCTGGGGAATACTGGGGATATCCTTCCCTTTACAGAGTCAGGCCGCAGAGTCGTCCTAGCAGCTCCATGTACAAAGCCAGAAAACGCTCCAAAAATGACATACGTGATCGCACATCTCTACGTTCCCACCGGATCTTATATCAGCCACCTTCTAACAAATCTGTCCTTGAAAAAAAGACATCCTTGCACCATCCATCTTTTTTGCTGACACTGACTTGGTCAAATTCTGTCCGCAAAACAGACCAGAGGGGATCAAGTCTCTATTTTGTAACATCCATGTGACTGGCCCCATAGAATGTGTTTGTCCTCTATCCTGTCAAAAAATTTGCCTCCAAATAAGCCCTTAAAGGGCATTTCCCACATTTAGAAAAGAAAAAAAAAAAAAAAAGTGTACCCCAAATAAATCCGGTAATGTAAAATAAAACAGATTGTACTCATCCTCCCCAGGTCCATCCGGTGCCAGCTCTCTGCTGCGGCGCCAGTCTTTGTTGTTTGGCTTTAGCAATGACAACCCATTTTATCCCAACCGCCAATTACAGAGGTCAGCCCATGTAGACGCAAAGCTCAGTGACTGGCTGCAGCGGTGATGGGAGCCGCTTTGTTATTTTGCATTAATTGAATGGTTTGGGCCCCAATTTTCCAAAAGAGAAAAACCCCTTTTAATATCAGCAGGATCCGCCAATGCAATATATTCAGTAGTGGAATTAGGAGACTGCCCCCCTGATAAAGATTGGGCATGTTGCAACATACTACGCATTTTGTACTGGGAAATGCTGTCAGAAGTGCCAGGCAGCAGCGCGTCTGCCTCTCCCATGTTGAATAAACATGAACACTTGGACAAGTGAGTGCTTCTTTGCACAAAAATCATAATTAAAGTTTTAACCCAACAGCCACACTATGTGGACAAAAAGTATTTGGACCCCTATACATCATCATCATCATAAAAATGAGTGGTGTTGAGGCAAGTGCTTTTTGCATACCATTCAGGATCATCCGTACCTTACGTGCCCAACCATGTCTTTATGGACCTTGCTTTGTGTTTTGGGGCACAGTAACGCTAGAACAGAAAATGGCCTGGTCCTGATGCTCATATTCTTATCTGATCTGCTATTCTCATGGTACAGAACCAGTCCTATAGTGGTGGGTACATACCTTATTTACAAAGGTTTAAAATTACCTGCTTAAATGTACTGCCATGTTTACCCCCCACCAAAAAGAAAGACACCCCCTAAAAGAATCGCACTTACCAGACTCTAAACAGAGTTGGCAAGTAAATGGGCTCTCACATACAGATAAGTGTTTCTGTCAGCGCTGCAGTGCAATGCAGCGGGAGTGATGAAGGCCCAACAGCATCGCAGATCTCTGTGAGAGCCCATCCACCATCGACACTTGCCCAAGGAAAAAAAAAAATCCTGCTAGGGCCTATTTTCGGAGTAGGTGTTATTTTTGGGGAAACAGGGTCCAGTGGCAGCTGCTTTACACCACTATCAAACACTTAGCATTGCGCTTGGTGATATAAGGCTTGCATGCAGCTGCTCACCAATTAAAAGTCGTGTCAATTTTCCTGCTGATATGAATGACAGTAGGTTATGGAGTGAGCTAAGAGATGGGGTGAGGATGGTTAACTTCATTGCGCATGCGCACATTTTTTACAATGAGCATTGTGATATTGGGCAGTCCACCAAACAAACTCCGGTGGGCATGATTTAAAGCTCTGAAGTTTGACTGTTCCAGGATCCAGCCCATCCCACTTGACTGGAAGCCAGTTATTTTTATGACAGGTGCGAATGGATATTTAGCAATATACTGGGGTGTTTGGAGTTTACAGTTACAGCACCATGTTAAGGATACAGGTTACATGCTGTAAATTGTACTGGGAGTAGTTTAGGAGGCCAAAATGCTCGATGAAACCTATAAACTATATACATTAAAGTATCTAATCTTATCATTTTTTTAACAAATATTAAAAGGACTACTGTACTGTCAAGGTAAAATGGAGAGGTAAAGATGTAGCAGACTAAACCATACATAAAGACCAGGTGGGACGGTCTCACTAAGTTTTTGTCAATATCTAAAATTTTATATGCAGTGTTTACTCTTTATTTTTTTAAGTAGCCTCTTCAGAAAGAAGAAAACCATCTCTGAAGTCACTTTTGGATTTAATAATCCTAAAAGTCAATATCGACCCTTGCTACACGGCTTAGGATAAAAAGCCAAACCAGAAATTCCATTTGCAGACCCATGTTTCAGGGTGTGACTCCTCCTCAGTGTAAAGCAATAAATCGGATTTGGTTGGGCGAGAAGTCTCTGAATGGGGGTTAAGTGGGAGCTTTTCTCCTTTCGAGAGCGACATGTTTGTGTAAGAAATGCATGGCTTACATCCTCGTATATCCTTTACACTGAGTGTAAAAAAAAAGTGTTTCCCCTTACGCCATATTTTTGCAAATAGCCTCCTTCAGAAGGAAGAGAACAATCTGTGAAGACATTTTTGGATTTAATAATCTTAAAAGTCAATATCGACCCTTTACATGAGCTTTGCTACATGACTACGGGTGCCTTCACACTTAGCGATGCAGCAGCGATCCGACCAGCGATCTGACCTGGTCAGGATCGCTGCTGCATCGCTACATGGTCGCTGGTGAGCTGTCAAACAGGCAGATCTCACCAGCGACCAGTGAACAGCCCCCAGCCAGCAGCGACGTGCAAGCGACGCTGCGCTTGCACAGAGCCGCCGTCTGGAAGCTGCGGAGACTGGTAACTAAGGTAAACATCGGGTATGGTTACCCGATGTTGACATTAGTTACCAGCGCACACCGCTTAGCTGTGTGTGCAGGGAGCAGGGAGCCGCGCACACTGAGCGCTGGCTCCTTGCTCTCCTAGCTACAGTACACATCGGGTTAATTAACCCGATGTGTAATGCAGCTACATGTGCAGAGAGCAGGGAGCCGCGCACACTGCTTAGCGCTGGCTCCTTGCTCTCCTAGCTGCTGTACACATCGGGTTAATTAACCCGATGTGTACAGCAGCTACATGTGCAGAGAGCCGGAGCCGGCAGCACAGGCAGCGTGAGAGCTGCAGAGGCTGGTAACTAAGGTAAATATTGGGTAACCACCTTGGTTACCCGATGTTTATCTTGGTTACAAGCTTACCTCAGCTGTCAGACGCCGGCTCTCTGCTCGCTTCATTTGTCGCTCTCTCGCTGTCACACACAGTGATCTGTGTGTCACAGTGGGAGAGCGCCTTTGAAGAAAACGAACCAGGGCTGTGTGTAACGAGCAGCGATCTCGCAGCAGGGGCCAGATCGCTGCTCAGTGTCACACACAGCGAGATCGCTAATGAGGTCACTGCTGCGTCACAAAAAGCGTGACTCAGCAGCGATCTCGGCAGTGAGCTCGCTGTGTGTGAAGCACCCCTTAGGATAAGAAGCCAAACTAGAACTCCATTTGCAGACGTGTTTCGGAGTATGGCTCCTCCTCAGTGTAAAGCAATAAATCTGATTTGGCTAGGTGTGAAGATTCTACTAGGGGAGTTTAAAGGGAACCTGTCAGCAGATTTGGGGCCTATAAGCTGCGGCCACACCACTGGGCTCTTATATACAGCATTCTAACATGCTGTATATAAAACGCAAATATCACTTTAGAATACTTATCTAAATGGCTGCTGCAGTGGAGTTAGGTTATATGGGTGTCTCGGTTCTCTGGTGCCAGCGCCTCCTCTTTCGGCCATCTTTGTCGTCCTTCTGAAGTTGGGGTGCATGATCCGTCCTACGTCATCCAGACTCGCTGGCATTGAGGTCCTGCGCAGGTGCACTTTGATCTGCCCTGAGCAGGGAAGAGCAAAGTATTGTAGTGCGCCTGCGCGGGACTGGCAACTGTGTATGATGTAGGACGCATCATGCACACAGGCTTCATAAGGAGGACGAAGATGGTCGAAAGAGGAGATGCCGGCACCGGAGACGCCCATATGACCCAACTCCACCACAGCGACCGTTTAGGTAAGTATTACAAAGTGATTTTTACGTTCTACACAGTGGCCTGGGCTCTTATATACAGCATGTTAGAATGCCGTATATAAGAGCTCACTGGTGGTGGCCGCAGCTTATAGGCCCCAAGTCTGCCGATGCGTTCCCTCTTAACGGGAACCTCTCTCCTTTCGAGAGTGACATGCCGGTGTAAGCAATGCATGGCTTATAAGTATCCTTACACAGTATAATAAGCGCTCCCCTAAAACCTGCAATGGATCGCAGCAGTGGGACATAGAAGTTCAAGTATAGCAGTTTGAAGAAAGGTAAAATACTTGCACTTCTGGAGTAAAACTAGGCAAACAGATCAGCACCGACTAGACAATGGCTAAACCTTCAGGTTTAGCAAAACCCAGCAATAGACAGTCTGGGAGGTGCAGGCAGTCCTTATCTTCTGTCAGCAGTATTTGTAGGAACGTGAGGAACTGTTTGTACTAAGCCAAGCAGAGAACACCATCACGTAGGAAAGGATGAGCCAAGTACCTGCTTATGTCAGGTCTGAGCCGTCTTTACATTGCTTGTCCCGGTTCTGCAGCCAATACTTTAAGTACAATGTCTGCACATGAAGTAATCCCAAGGGACTCCCGTAACCCTCATGACAGAGGCGGTGGGGGCACGACAGTGAATTCAGACACAGGAAACCTCCAGCACCCAGGAGTGGAAGGCGGTCAGCAGATGTTCCCCCAAGAACACCCAGAAATAGAAACACTGACCCCGGTTGTCTGAGCCGTAATAACATCCGTGCCTGTAGGTTACATATGCCATCCTACAACCAAGCAGACATGGGAGACCAGAATACGGCTCGAGTTATCGAGTTGTGTAGTATTAAAAACTTACGTTCAGTACCAGAAATAAATCCCTACCAGGAGAAACTGAAGTAATGGTGTGGATTTAATGATAATTCTTAAAGGGCTGTGCCATCGTATCTTCATTTTTATAGATGTGTTGGGGACATTATTTTGAGGCACTTTCTAATATACCTGTTCTCCTCCTGCACTTGGCAGCGCCACCTTCTTTAGCGCTCCTCACAATAAGATGGATGGTGGAGGAGATATTGTCGCGGGCGGAGGAGGGGACGCTGCGCTCTCCCCACTGCTCGGGTCCGGCCGCGGCTGCTGCGGCCGCTGCTGCTCGGTGGTGGCTCGAGCGGTGGGCTGGATCCCGGGGACTCGAGCGGCGCTCCTCGCCCGTGAGTGAAAAGGGTGGGGATTTGGTTATTGTCCGTGACGCCACCCACGGTTGTGGTGAAGTTGGTGACACAACCGCTGCTCTGGACGGGGGATCCCGGGAGCGATGACAGGGAGCAGCCTGGATGTTAGTTCTCCCCTCCGTGGGTAGGAGGTTGGTTGTCCCGGGGCCCGGTGATAGGGTAGGGATGGATGGCAGACGGGTTACGGGGCCTGGTGAGGTGCAGGGTCGCGGGGGCAGCGCTGTGCCGCACGGCACGGTGGTACTCACTCAGCCAATGATGAGGACACAGTTCTCGGTAAAACACACGGCTGGATGGACGGGTCCCACAGACGGCTGCGGTGTTGCTTTTCCCGGCAGGCTGATGGTGACTGCCTTTCCCTGCACCTGTGTACTGTAAACGGTCCCAATGGGTTCCCACCGGTAACCCGCTCCCCAGCTTGGATGGTTGCCAAAGGAGCCCCTTTTGCCCGCAGGCGCTGGCCCTGGGAACTTTAGCCTTGGCGGTGACTGTTTCCCTCTATCAGTTGGACGGTTGCCTTCTGACGGGACTTGGCTGCTGGGAAACCCAGGAGGTTCCCTTCGCTAACGGATTTGGCAAATTCACGGAGACTCCTAGCCTTGCCGGGGTCCGTAAGCCCCTGCCAGATGGTGCTGACTTCTCTTTGCGTACTGGTCCGGTACCGCCAGGCCACCGCCCGTCCACGGTCCTTACGGTAGACTCCGATAGGCCACTCCTGCAGACGGTCACCACCGTCTGCCAACCTTGCTGATCCGTCCGGGCCACACACCAGGACCAACTTTAGTCTGCTCTACTACTACTTTTCTTCCTTCCACTCTCAAACTGATCTGTCTGCTTTTCCCGCCTCCAGGACTGTGAACTCCTCGGTGGGCGGAGCCAACCGCCTGGCCCACCCCCTGGTGTGGACATCAGCCCCTGGAGGAAGGCAACAAGGGTTTGTGTCTGACTTCGGTGTGCCTTACCGGGAGTGTGGGGTGGTGTAGGTGTAGTTCTCTGTGGCCCCTGGCTTGTCCAGGGCGCCACAAAATATGACCAGACCATCCACCTTACGATCCTCCACCAGAAGCCATTTTTGTGAGGAGAGCTGCACTAACGAATACAGGAGAACCTCATTTTATAATATATTAAAATATCAAAATCCACTGTATAGGCTGCTCCCGACCAAATATCGGGAGGAGACAAGAATGGGGCAGTTGAAAATTAACCCTTTATCCTTTTGCTATTAGGGGACATAACTCTGTTAGAATCGACTGGCAGCAGTTTACTCCCCTCTCCCCGTGGAAAACAAAAGATCATTGACAAGTGTACAAGCTTATTTTAACCGGCCGAGGGCCAGTGTTGCCAAACAGATTTCTAAGTTTTCTTGACCACTGAGGCCTCATTCACACATCAGAGTTTCTTGTACGAGTGTCAGCCATGGTATTCACTCAAACTACTTGTACCTGTAATAGTCTATATGAACATTCACATGTCTGATTTTGCTCGGACCGTGCGGTCCACAAAATTCCAATTTTGATCAAAATAATCAGTGAAAGTCTGTCTGTGAAAGGACATCAGAGCGTAGTCGAATTTTCAAGAACTGTCAGAATGGAGCAGGTGGAGAATGTTTTTGTTTTTTTTTTTTAACATTTAATAATTCTCCACGTACGAGAAAAATCGAACGACACGTACCACACTGATCAAAATAAATCGGATGTTTTTCTCGTATGTGGATACATTTGAAGTGTGAATGAGGCTTTATAACAAAACAGACAGTATACATTTTAAAAAAAATTGTTTAAAAGAACAGAGAGTCCTCAGTGGTTGATACCTTTTAATGGCTAACTGAAAAGATGGTAATAATTGCAAGCTTTCGAGACAAGCTTGTCTCGAAAGCTTGCAATTATTACCATCTTTTCAGTTAGCCATTAAAAGGTATCAACCACTGAGGACTCTCTGTTCTTTTAAACAATTTTTTTTATCTCTACTGGCTAACACGGTACAAAGATATATTTTACTAGTATACATTTTGTTTCATATTTTCTCCGTCCGTACTTGCAAGCTTACCTAAATAGATGTCTCCGAAGGAGCCGCTTCCGATCTTCCTGCCCAGTCTGTACTTGTTTCCCACTCTGAGCTCCATCTTGTATCCTAAAATACAGTGGTAAAACATTACTTTGTTTTTCTCCACCATCTTGGAGCAGATGTAAACAATTCCCTACAATGTAAACAATTCCCTAACAGTTTTCTTTGCCATTGTTTTTTCATTTATAGAATAATACTACTAAATGTCATAAAAAGAATGCAAATGAACAATTAAGGCTCGACACCTGACCTCCAGTAATGTGCCCCGGAATACCGAAGGCACCCCATGTCCGAGACAAGGCGTTCTGTACAGAATGGTATCCTAGTTACAAAATAGAAAAAAAACAAACAAACAACAACAATCTACACATATATATATGATATTAAGGGATTTTCCACCTGAATTATAAAAATATCATCACTGGAGCAAGCTAATAGGAGAATGACAATGACCGGCTATCCCAAATCCTCTTCTTCAGGATGCACATGCAGGTGACTAAGTACTGACCGGTTCCTTACACAATTTAATTCCAACATCTACTGGTTGGGGTTGTCAGACAACTTATTCCGAATAACACATCTCAGATTAGTTAGCTTCTTGTGGAAACATTTTGTTCTTCATCATCTCATCCGTGAGAATCGGATCACACCATACTGACACTCTGATCTGAGATGGATCGGAGTGTCATCAGCATAATCAACCAGATTCTCTTGGATGAGAAAAAAAAAAAATTCAGTTGTGACCCCGCCCTAATTCTGTACATCCCTTAATATATTCTTGCGGATAAAATGTCAGGTTTTTTGACGTTGGGTCTTGAAGAAATCCTTCAAAATGGAGACGCATCATTTATTGGTGCAACAAATAGCAGGGACTAAAACATAACTTTTAATCTAACAATAAAAACAGTGGCGTTTGCCCAGTACACATAGGTTAATCACCGCTATTGGCTTGTGCTGATCCCTGCCATTGCAGGTTGATCTCCCCATTTTTTTTCCTCCGTCTCCCCTGAGGAACTCTCGATATTGAGCAGGAAACGCGTCGGGAGGATTTCTTTTTGTTCTTTATGGTTGCGGGGCAGACATCTTATTTGGGTGCTGCCCTTGTCAGGGCGGAAGTCTATTCACGGGGCACGACAGGGGTTATTTACCACACTTGTCCACCCAATCCTTCCAGCCTGTGACCTCTCATTTTGGGACCGGTGTGCAGTCCAGCCCATGGATGAAGCTTGGGTGAGATCAAACCTGTGTGTTGCCATGTGGCATTTTGTCTCTTGCACTACTTATGCACAAGCACTTTATCACTTTTTATTGTTAGATTAAAAGTTATGTTTTAGTCCCTGCTATTATTATTGTTTATGCTTTCTGGACTATTGGGCACTACTTCTCTGCTTGGCAGATTTGCTATTATACTTGCAACAAATAGCACAATGGATTAAAGTGAATCTGTCACCAGGTTTTGCTATCCTAGATGAAGGCAATATGATGTAGGGGCAGGGTCCCTGATTCAACCAATGTGTCCCTTACTGGTTGTCTTGCTGTAGTTTTGATTAAAAGCAGTTTTTTCTGCTGCAGATCTAGTAGTTCTCTGAATGTTGAGCTCTGTATAACCCCGCCCATACCACGGATTGGCAGGTTTGTGTACACTGTGCAATCAGTGCAGTGGGTGGGGCTTAAACATGGCAGTAGGTTTACTAGTCCTCTAATGAAAATATCCTGCAGCCAAAACAGTGATGTTATCACAACTAGAGCAAGCAGCCAGTAAGTGACGCATCACTGGAATCAGGGTCTCTCTATATTCTACTCTCAGAATAAATAGTAAAAAAACTTGCGAAAAGATTCCCTATAATATCGCAAATCTATGACATCCTAGAAATCGTGTACAGCATCAGAAAGGGCTTTTTTTTCAGTACATTAGCTTTACAAAACCTCTTTTTCCAGTAACCTGAAGGAACAAAGTCACATTTCTATGAATTGCAGCAAACAACCTTTAATGACAGCTCTTTAAAAGGGGTTGTTTCCCCAGACTGTCAGATAATGTAGCCAGGAAAATCTGTAACCTGTCAGAAAAATGTAGTATTTCAGAGAAATGGACATTACGTAATGTGAGGGGCTGCTGATAAGTCTTTGGCTTTGTGATCTTTTTTTGGTTCTATGGTAATGAATGTTACATCACATGAAAGCCTTAGGAGTTTAAGATAGGTTTTCAAAATTATGTTTGTTACTTATGGCAAGTGTTCTACGCACGCAGGAAAACAAAATGGCGGAGTCTAATGCGATATTCACAGCAACTGAGAGCAGAGGAGGGATACAACTCTTGTTTCTGCAAGAAAAGTCTGCGAAGGATATTCACGGTGATATGTCACAGACATTGGGGGGGGGGGGGGAAATCAATGCCCTTCATATTCCACAGTTAAGAACTGGGTTGCCAAATATAAAATGGGCCACTTCAGCACCAATGATGAGGAACGTCCTGGACGACCGAGAGTGGTTGTTCTAGAGATAGCTGATGCCGTGCACAACCTTATACTGGAGAATCCACGAATTTCAGCCAAAGCAATAGCAGACATCATGGGGATTTCCTGTGAACGTGTTTGTGTCATTACCATGAACATTTGGACATGAGGAAGCGATCTGCAAAGTGGGTCCACAAAGGTTTGACAACAGATCCGAGAAGCAGCGAGTGAAAACTTACTGCTCCATTTGTCAGCATTTCTGGACTGATAGGAACTTCCTGGATCCACTGGTCACTATGGATGAGAACTGGATTTGTATGACCCGGAAAACAAGGAGCAGCGAAAAGAGTGAAGGCACAGTGGTTCTCCTCATCCAAAGAAGTTCAGGGTGCAAAAATCAGCCACTAAAAAGGTGATGCCGTCTGTGTTCTGGGATAAGGAGGGCGTGCTGCTAGTGGACTACCTTCAAAAGGGTTCCACCATCAATGCAAGGTATTACATTAAACCTTTGGACCAATTGAATGCAGCTCTGAAGGCCAAAAGGTGCAGCAAACTGTCCTAAGGAATCTAGATAATGCCTTCACTCACACTGCACAAGCAACCACAGCAAAACTGGAAGAGCTGGGCTTCCAGCTGTTGACCACCTACCCTATTCACCAGATCTAGCTCCAACCGACTATCATCTGTTTCCAAACCTGAAAAAACACTTCAAGGGTACCAAATTTCACACACTTTATGATGCCATGACTGCTACGGATGCCTGGTTTGAGGCACAATCAAAATCCTTTTTGCTAGGCTTACAGAACTTGGAATACCGATTTAAGAAGTGTGATGACATCAGTGGAGAGTACCGTATGTGGAATAAATGTAAAGTTTCATCATCCTATCTCGTGTCTTTAAGGGTAAAACCAAAGACATATTAGCAGACCCTCGTACAATGTTAACGGATATCTGTCAGATCCACATGTAGGTGGGGTTCCAGGGTATATCAACCCAACAGGGCACATGGAAAGACTTAAGGGGGCTTTACACGGTAGCGATATCGCTAGCAATTTGTAGCGATAGCGAGTGTGTAAGTACCCGCCCCCGTCGCGCATGCGATTGTTTGTGATCGCTGCCGTAGCGAACATTATCGCAACGGCAGTGTCACACATACTTACCTAGTCGGCGTCGGCGCTGTGACTGCCGAACAATCCCTCCTTCAAGGGGGAGGGACGTTCGGCATCACAGCGACGTCACCGCAACGTCACTAAGCGGCCGGCCAATCAAAGCGGAGGGGCGGAGATGAGCAGGACGTAACATCCCGCCCACCTCCTTCCTTCCTCATTGTGGCCGGCGGCAGGTAAGGAGACGTTCCTCGCTCCTGCGGTGTCACACATAGCGATGTGTGCTGCCGCATGAGCGATGAACCACCTGGATAAACAACCCTTACCGATTTTTGAATTTTGGACGACCTCTCCATGGTGAATGATTTTCACCATTTTTGAGGTCGCTTAAGGTCGCTGGTCAGTGTCACACGCTGCAATATAGTTAATGACGCCGGATGTGCGTCACTAACAACGTGACCCCGATGACAAAACATTAACGATATCGTAGCGTGTAAAGCCACCTTTAATCCATCAGACAACCGATTAAACACCCAAAGGGACTACACAAATGTGATCCAGTTTGGACCCAATTTTCATAGTAGGATTTGTTAGCTACTGGGCTAAACTAAGCATTACCCTTAATAATTAATGGCTACCTTCTGCACAATATGGATGTCCCAGTGTATTTAGCATGGATACAAAGCATATGTAATAGGATAGCCTGTGGTACAGGTCTTTCAAGCCCAGAAGCCATGGCTCGGACTTCATATACCAGTGTTCACATTGCAGGCTGTGACTTGCAAAACAAAATAAGCCATATACAGTATCATATTCTCCCCATTGTGGGGTCCTCCGGCACTATAGGGTTAGAATCATTTTCATCACTAATGCCATATTAAATCATTGGTAATTTAATCTGTTCACTGATGTTTTCTGAGAGCAATGTTGCCTCTTTACGGAGTGACACAATGGCAAAACTTTACAGTCTTTCCCTCCCCACCCTACCAAATTCCTCTACCCACGTCACACAGAAAAAGCAATAGTAAATTTCCATGCAAGTATCACACCATCAGAGGCACAAGACACAACACACAAAAAAAAAAAAACAACAACAAAAAACACACAACACACACACACACACACACACACACACCACAACAAAAACCCATCTACAAGGCTTACACACAGTACCAACAATTATTGATGCGGAAGAAATCTGGCATAGTTGCACCTCCATTTGGAACAAATCAATTTGGACAATTTAGTGGTTTAAGCTGAAAAGAACAGATGTGTGCTCGAGTCTCACTAGATACTTTTAAGAAGTGTTTAGAAGAAAAAAAAAAAAAGTTGCAAAATCAAACATTGAAAAAAATAAAGAAATAAAATCGCAAAGTTTAGGCACATCTCAGAGTTGCGCCAAAATTGGACAAATTTTAGATTCTTCATGCCAGCGCCAATGGAATGGGCAGAGGTGGACGGAGATTTCTGGCTCAGTGCACAGAGGAG